>NW_019729938.1:141010-188503 GCF_002891405.2 Cryptotermes secundus | reverse complement strand
ATTTTATATTTGTATTATTTTTTAGATTCACTCTTATAAATATTATTTTAAAATAAGAAATAATTATTGGATATGGTTTTTAGAATCAACAATAGGATACAAGATTTCATGTTGAAGAGAAATTTCAAGCAAAATTAAACTAAAAATATGAGTTTATATGAGTTTTGCAAAAAAATTGACGTGATGGATTTTTTTACTATTATTTCCGGTTTTAGTGAGTAAAAATCTATAAGAAACAGTAAAAATATCCTATGCAGTTTTTTGGTTGCAGACCTGTGTAATAGAAACTGAATGCTGCATCTTAAATAGCCACATTGTCAGACTTTCAAGTAGTATTTGAAACTTGAGGTTCTCATATTTATGACTATCCCCACTCACCTAACTTGAAGTTCGCTTCAGAAGTTGGTAAATATCTATCATGCTGTGTGGTGTGACATCCTAGGAGACAGTAAAGTCCATAATTTTCAAGCCTTAAATTGCTGCTGAAAAAACCTGAGACCCTTCACTTCCTGACACTGATATGGCCAGCAGATCAACTGAAGTGCACTTTATGCCTCTCATTTGGAAGTTCCCAAATTCAGATTTCAGCCTGGAGACTTGAGAGCTTACAATTTTCTTATGTTGGTAAGTATTAAAACTGCCATCTTATGAGATGTGACATGTTGGTAGATAACGTACATATCCAAAAAGACTGAAGCCTTGACTGAAATCTCTCATGGCATTTCCTTAATCCTTTCAGGTAAATGATCGAATATTAATTAGAATGAGACCAGGACTGCTACTTCCCATATCCTTCCTGAGTAATCACTCACTAACCGTACAATGTTTGAGTACTGACAGTGATATTAAACAAACCATAAACTACCGGACTCATCCCTCAGCATCCACAAATTTTAAATGTTTTCTCCGAAAGAGACAGAATAGATTGGGACCCCCCCCCCCAAAAAAAAAGAGACCATGAACTTAAATTAATGACCAATATACATGAATGCCTTTCTAGTGCATGAGAACATGCCATCAAAAAATGGAGAGTGGATAGGGACAGACAGTTAATAAGATGCTTACAAATTAACATGTCTTATACGAGGACACAAATAACTTCAATTTTCTTCAAAATATATAACTAAGTCCTACCCCTTAATATCTTGTGATTGATTGATTGATTTATTTATTTCGTCACTGTAGATCATTGTACATGATATATGACAAGTCAAGTTAATTCTGAATATTAACAATTTGATATATAAGTAGATTAAAATTACAATAGTTACAATTTTTTACTGCTAATTACAATTTAGAATTAGTTAGATATACTTACTTTAAACTGATGAAATATGTTTCCACATTTGGATCAAGTGCTCCAGCAATGGCAAAATTTGTGCTACCTGTATCCACAAGGACATTGAACTGAAAACATAAACATTTTAATGTTATAACACACCAATTAGGAAAAATTGTATATTATATAATCACTAAGATGACCAACCCACTGCATAAAAAGGTGATCCCTATTATGAACCAAATCCACAGTTAAACACTGAGCAAGCATGAAGATTACAGTATAGATCCTCCTAAACTAAGACATTGAGAAAATGAACTTCACTCTCCTAAACTAACCTAACATAAGCTGAAAGACATAATATTATATTCAGGCATCCTGTTGCATTGATGTACCTTTTATAGTTGTTTTCTTTTTGTCTATAATGCAACAAATTAATAACATTAATTCATACAATGATCATTATATGTATCAATATTATTAAAATTATTAAAACGTTAATATATATATATATATATACACACACACATATATATGTTATGTTACTACATGTTTTGGCCTTACAAGGCCATCTTCAGGTAACACTTTATAAGGATTCTAATTCACTGTACACTAATTATATAGTATTCCTAAGGTATGTCATTGAAATTCCTTCATATCTTTCTGGATTGCAGCTGTTTCTATATATTAGGTGTGTTGTTTTCATTGTGCATATCAGGCGTTGCCTTGCACTGCTAAATTTATTCTACTTGTAAATGTCAAGGCTATAAAATAGAAATCAACGTACAGTTTGAGGTGGTGATCCAATTTCTACTTCAATGTAGTAACCCTCGCCAGGCTTTCCCATCAGATTGGTGGCAACTTCAAGGCTTGGAAATGCATGAATGCATAGCAGTGCTAACAGCCAGATTGGCTGTATTACAGAGGCCCTCCAGTGAATGTTCAAGGCTTCACTACAATGCATTATACCCGCAATAAATTAATAATACAGTCATTAATCCACGAATTCCTCAAGCATGTTACCAAGGTCAGTTGACACCTAATTAAAAAAAAAATCCAGATTTGCTGAACTACTTAGGGTAACAAGTGAATTGGTTCTTGTGACATCAAGAACATCAAGAGTCTTATACAACGTGTGCTGGGGATAAATACAGAACAAATGATACTGTAAGAATCGTAATTACAAGAGCAAATATTGCAAAATGAATCTAAACAGTACCTAACCTTATTTTTCGCCTTGTTAAAAGTTTTCAACAAGTGATACATCGTGAAATTCCATCATGCTGTTACACAGTGACTTCTAGCATCATTACCGATCATTACTTCCACTACTATTTATGTGTCCTCTCAGGCCGACTCTGGTTAGCCCACTCACTCACCATAACTCAGTCATCTTACTGTCATTCGCTTTCGCTCGCAACTAATTGTGCAATTAATATCGAAAGTTAATTGCAGCCAACACTACAGAATTGAAATTAATTAAGCACGACATGTAATGATAAAAAGTAAATTGATTACGTGTGTGTTTACGCCATAAAACAATAAATTTTAACACTATGCAATATTATATACGATGACGATGATTCAACTGCCTGCAATCAAATTCTCCTTAACCGAAATTTACTTATTTTACGCTTACTGGTTTTGTACATCCGTATCGACATTAGCCGCGCTATCGATATGGGTACTAATCGGATCAATGTCGTCAGCGGTCGTCAGTGTAGTGGAAGACTGGTGTTCCGAAATTTGACAGATAATGGAAGAGGTAGCGAGCGACGAAGTAAGTTTGAGTTCTATTCTTATTGCACATATTGTGATTAGTTGTACTTGAGGTGTGTAATGATGTATTCTGAAAACACATATTTCTGTGTTTCAGACACAATTTGTGGTGGACGAAGTTAGCACCATAATTAAAGAAGCAATAGAAAATTCTATTGGAGGAAATGCGTATCAACACAACAAAGTCAACCAATGGACATCATCTGTCGTCGAAGCGTGTTTAGGAGCCTTGACCAAACTACAAAAACCATTTAAATATATTGGTATACTGTCAGTGTTGCATTAATTTCTGTATACACGTTACGTGCTAGAATAGAGCGTACGGTTTTAATTTTCCCTGGTATTTGGGCCCCAAACTCTGAAAAATGCATAGTGAGTTTTACGGCGAAGATATTAGGAAAGTCGATTAATTTGATATTTACTGTAGCGGAACTTTTATCTTATAGTAGAATATTGGTCGAAACAGACCTATTTTTATACACCAATGTAACAGATGTTTTGTGTTTAAATTATGGAAGGTAAGCAAGGGTAACAGCTCTCAAAAATGGAATCTGTTGCAGTCTTGAGAGACCTGTCTCCATCCCTGGCATAATACATATTTTTTAATTTTTTATGTAGAAACATGTAATCCATCCTGCTAGGAAAGGTGGTTTCACCGCAGTCAACTTCAATATAATTCTGCTTGCCATTCATACCAACTGCTTAATGCAGTTGCAATAGTTTTAAGTTATGTGTATGCCACTGTCAGTATAATAATACTGAATGCTGGAGTGTAGTGGTTATCACTCATATTTGGGAGGGCCCCAATTTGAATTCTAGGTAGATGGTTCTTACTCCTCATCAGTCCTGTAAGGAAAATGCTGCTGTTGTACCTTAAGAAAAAACTGACCAGTGACTTCCAAATTTCAGAGATAGGATTTTGTCTCTGTTTTCAGGTGAAACCTAGGGACTGGCTCTATCTATCAGGCCCAACTGAGTAGGTTTTACCTGAGGATGGAGACAGAATTCATTCTCTGAAACATTGTGTTTTGAAATATAAACAGGACGATGTTTTAGATACAAACAGGACAATAGATGAAGAAAGCAGTCTTCTGGGATTTGGCACCGTGTATATGTGGTGTTAACCGACGTTTCGGAGGAACGTGTCGCCTCCATCTTCAGGGTGGAAGGAAAAATATAAGAAATCTGCAGCCAAAGAGACCATGAGAACTGGTACAAGCAGACTGGTGTTGGAAATATACACAGCTATGTGAGAGCAGTGAAGGAAGGGGGGAAGGGCAAGTCTACATGTGAAACCAGTGGAGTGGGAGGGGGGGAGGAGCTGGGACAGAAGCAGGGTTTTGTGTTGGGGGAGAGAAAGGCAGGGTTAAAGGATGGGCACTAACCCTTAGGCTGGGGGGGGGGTTGTTATGTTAGTCCATCATGGCCTGTGTAGNGCTACGGCCGACTTGTCTGGATGTTCGAGATGGATGTGCCGCTGATCCTCCTTCAACCTCATGTCCACGGAGCGGCCTGTCTGCCCAATATAGACCTTGCTGCACTCGCATGGGATACTGTATACACCCGGTGTCCTTAGGCCCAGGCTATCTTTTACCGGCCAGAGGAAATTGGATAATTTGTTTGGAGGCAGACCCACTGCTTTGATGTTGTGCCGGGACAGCACTCTGCTAATACAGTTGAATATGGTCCTGACATAGGGAAAGAATGCGACTGAGCCTGGTTTGTCTTCAGGCCGGCTGATGTTGGGCCGATGGTTGAGAACTCTGTGGATCTGCCGGTTGTTATATCCGTTCTTCTTGAATACATCCCTCAGGAGCACCAACTCCGTATGTAGGCTGTCTTGATCACACAGTGCTGTAGCCCTGTGCACCAATGTGGAAAGTGCAGCTTGCCTGTTGGAAGGGTGGTGGTGGGATGCAGCGTTAAGGTAGAGGTTTGTATGGGTGGATTTGCGGTACACTCTATGGCCCAGAGAACTGTCGGGTCTCCTGTAAATATCTATATCGAGGAAGGGGAGGTGGCCTTCAGTTTCAGTTTCCATTGTGAACTGAATGCACTGGTGGATACTATTTAGGTGGTTCAGGAAGTCCTTGAGCTTGTCGGGCCCGTGTGGCCAGATGACGAAGGTGTCATCCACGTAGTGAAACCAGCAGCGGGGCTTGTGTGGGGCCAAGTCAAGTGCCCTCTCCTCGAAGTCCTCCATATATAGGTTAGAGATGACCGGAGAAAGTGGTGAGCCCATTGCCACACCATCGGTTTGTTCATAGAACTGGCCATTGAAGTTGAAGTATGAGGTGGTCAGGATTTCTGCCATTTAATGTATCATAAATAAATACACAAATAATGTTATCCTCCCATGTGTTCATTGGTGTCTGTCCATAAGCAAATATGCCATTTTGATACTTTTACTGACTTCCATATTTGTGGTTTGTGATCCAAGTTTTGTTCAATTCCAGTGACCTGTACCATAATGCAGAAGAATGGTGCAGGACTTCACACCGCGAGCTCATGTTTCTGGGACAACAGTACAGATGGCAGCTGCACAGTTCGTTGGGAGAACAAGACCATGTACTGTATCGTATCTGTGTTTGGTCTGGCCATCTAGAGCCGCACATGCTTCTGGACACATTGACCATACTCGTCAGCTTTCAAGAAGGTGCCACTTTGCTATAGGGTCTGGCAGAAAGCATTATACATTTCATAAATTAAGTAACAGTACTGTAAATGAAAAGGCAATTATATAGAAACATATAATATTAAACTTACTTCAAATTATTTGTGCATTACAGTTCTCTTTTTTTTTGGTACATGTAAAACTCTTTGAAAATTACAATATTTAACTCCACTGTTACCATAAGAAATCTGTTTACTGTTGTATACACTGTAAATTAATCGTTGCTTGAATCTTAAATGAAGAATGTTCTGAGGATGATCTGTAAATGCTTTATTCTTCAAATATCCTCACAAAAAGTAACACAGTGATGAATCAGAGGAGCTTGACAACCTGAATGTGAAAGAATGCAGCAGGGAAATGTTCTGCATAGCATAATCATGAAGTTTATTGTCGCTGTTCTGAACTGCTGGACCCAATTTAAAGTGGTTTGACACACTGGAACTCTGCTGTTCCTGTTGATGTTGAAATGACAACTAAACACATATTGCAAAATGGCTGTAGAGTCATAATTTTAAAAGGTGTTCCCATAGCACACATGATGTTCGTTCAACCAGTGTTTCATGACATGCTTTTAACATCATTACAGTAAGGCACAAACTATAGTACCCCCACTCCCACAGATAGAAAGTGGTGCTAAATTAAAAAAGAAAGTCTTAATGAAATCTGATGGACCCTGTACAATTTCAGCTGTTATTACTAATCTGTATGCACGATATATTATGTGTAAATAAAATCGTCAAATTTTGTGATGCTTCTCTAAACAATGTGATTTACTTCATAATATAATCAATTCCAAGGAGCAGAGTCCTTGAAGAGATAATAAATACTTAGACTGGCAACAGATTTCTCCTTTATGGAAGCCAGGGGATCATTACTATGTTCACAACAGATGGCCTCTATTCTGAGTCGAACAAATTCAGTTCACACCCTTGTAATTTGTTTTTTAGAGATGTGTTTTAATGTTACCCTCTCATCCGTACCTAGGTTGCCCAGATGATGGTTTCCCTTCAGCTTATGCAACTAAAATGTTATACAGATTTCTCATCTTTCATGTATGTTGCCTGTTCTTTGCATCTGCTCCTCACTGATAAGCTCATTCTAATATTTGTTGCAGAGTGGTTTTCCTCAGTCCCTTCAGATGAATTAAGGAATCAGGCTATGACTACTTCATTTTACATTCTTTCCAATTTCTCATTCACCAGTATCCTATCATTTGACGCGATACAATTCGATTAGCCGGGTATCCTGAGGATGGAGGCAACAGGTTCCTTCAAATTGTTGGTAAATGTCTACCAGATTACATGGCGTCACATCCCCAAAAATGGTAAAATTTAGTTGTTATATCGTTTCTGGTAAGGGTTTGAGAACAGAGGTAAGGTAAAAAAAAATTGAAGTATCGCAGTTGGTATAGCAACTGCCTACGGGCTGGAGTTTGAGGCCCAGTAGGGTCGGAATTTTCTTTTCTCCATATTGTCCAGACCTATTCTGGGGCCCATCCAACCTCCTATCCAATGTGTACCAGGGACCCTTTCCCTGGGGGTAAAGTGGCAGGGGCATGAAGTTGACCACTCACCACCAGCTAGTGCCGAAGTCAAGAAAATGTGGATCTATACATCTACTCCCCTATACCCCTTCATGGCATAGTGCTTAATTAGTTAAGCACAGGGACAACTTTACTTTTTATCCCTGTAAGAGCCCGTGAAGTCGTGAGACGTCAAGGCTCTCATATTTTCTGGATAATCGGATCATGGATGGCGGTGAGTTTGTCAGCCTTATGTGCTGGCAGCCACCCTTTACCACCAGTAAGATTCCTGATACTCATTTCTGTTAGAGACTGAGTCGACCCTGGGGCCATAGTGCGGCTGGAAGGATTACATAAATAAAAAATATCCAACGACCTCATCAGGAATTGAACCTGTGACCTTCCAGCTTTTAGCATAGCACCTCAACCATGCTACCACATGTCCCCTTTTGAAAACAGAGTGTGAAGGTAAATGTGGGATACATAACAGGTGACATACACTGTGTGTCCAGGATGTTACGACTCATTTTTTTTAAATTTGCCCTGCTATGCCATCTGTTCATGAGTTGTGGTGTTAACACATTCAGGACCGGAGGGGCCAATTGGCCCTCTACGTTTCTATAGCGTTGTGGATTGGGCGGGCCAATTGGCCCTTTTCTGACGTGTTATGTTGCAACCGACTATATTTCGCTGTGTGGCCACGTTGCATCATAACTACTGCGTAGTTGACCTTGGGAATGTTTGCTAGCTTAGCCAGTAACATGATCACGCTCATTTCCTATCACACCCTAAAGAGAAAAGCCTTTGTTCAAGTCCAAGCTTCCACGTATGAACCAGGAAGTTAGCAGTGCAACATGAATCAGAGACGAAAGCAGTTGCAGGCGAAGTGTTCACTCGGAGAACAAGAAATATTAGATTTGTTCTCCGATGAGCTATCAGATTTGCCAACAGCTTCGTCTTCTGATAGCGAGGCCAGCCTCAGTGAAAGTGACAGTGACAGTGACAGGGGCCACAGGGCCCCCCAAAATATAGTGATGTGATGCCTCTTCACAAAGGGGAATGTTTCCAGAGATATCTCACGCGCAAGCACTTCTAGGAGCTCTGGTAAATGTTCTCCAAAAATTTTAGTTCATAAAATTAATTAGGAGATTTTATATTAATTTTTAAAATGAACAGTGCACAAGTTAGGGTGCTAGGCTTAAAAACCCCAGTCCCCAAGGTGATTTAAATATTTAAACAACCGGTCTGCAATGTGTTAAGATTCTTGAAGTTTCAGCTGTGGCTGTCTATAATTTAAAAGAGCAAGCATTGCTGCATCATGTGTTCTGACCTTGAATGTAACAGTACTGTTCTGATGCTCGTCGGAAAATGGCAGTTGAACAGAGAGCCAACATCAAATTTTGTTTGAAGTTAGGCAAAACAGCCGGAGAAGTGTACAAAGAGATGAAAAGTGTGTACGATAGTGTTTGTCTGAGTTGCTCGAACATTTTTCGATGGTATGCTGTATTTCATGACGGCAGGGAGGTCATTGAAGACAATCCACGTGCATCAAAGCCGAGAACAAGTCGCACTGAAGGAAATGTGATAAAAGTGACCGAAATCCTTCCATCAGACTGATGTGTTTCTGCAAGACTCATCGAGGAGCTTTTGGGAATACTACAAAGTACTGTGCATCGAATTTTGACCAAGGATTTGGGCAAACGGAAGGTCTGTGCACGGTTTGTACCGCACGTGCTGTCAGGCGATGAAAAACACTGCAAAGACATGTTACGGTCTGCCCAAAGTGATACATAATTTACAAAATCGATTGTTACTGGTGATGAGACATGGTGTTTTCAATATGAGCCTCTCACAAAGTGGCAGTGTGCAGCATGGTTGAGCCCAAAGAAGCCGAAACCAAGGAAAGTGTGCATGCAAGAGTCAAGTGGACACTGCTAACCATTTTCTTCGATTCCAAAGGAATTTTTTGGCCAGAAAAGGGATCACAGTCCATGATCGTCCTCCGTATTCACCAGATTTGGCTCCAGCAGATTTCTGGTTGTTCCCAAAAGTTATGTTGGCGATGAAAGGAGACTGTCACAACCAAAGCGAATGTACCTCAGTTTTAAATGCGATTCCACAAAAGGAGTGCAGTGACTGTTTTCGAAAACTTTTCAATCGATTCCAGCTATGTACTGATTCAGAAGGAGACTATTTTGAATAAAAAGAGTGAAATTTTGAAAATAAGTCACGTTTTATATTTTTATTGAACACAGTCCTAACAGAACCTGGACACATTGTGTAAGCTACAAATGAGGAAACTACACAAGGAACTGCATGATGCATTTATAAATATCACTTAACACTCTCAGGGCATTAAATGAGTGATAATATTAAAAAGGCATAGAGTGTGGTTAGGGGATGTAATGTAGAGTTTTGGTGCAAGAAACCTCTTACAAAACTGGACACTAAATTTAACTTGATGGAACTCGCCTGATGCCATTTTACAGATGTATACAGGGATTCTATGCGTGCTAGTTTTATAAACCAAGCAACTGAAGAACTGACAGTTAAAATAACTACCATTACAGATCATCACACGAACAACAGGAAAAGCTTATACCCTAAGGGACTGGGCCTACAGATGGAAGTCATTATGTTCCTCCAACATGCCCCAACAGCCAGATACCACAATCTGCATGTAAGATTTGAGGTTCTCACAGCAGCGGTTATGAAAAGTTCTCTCTTCTCTGATATAGTGTTTTGCTTTGCTCATTGCATGCTCCATGCTGATTTCTTGCTCGGCATGTTCCTCCAAAACTTCACTTCATTTTCAGTGGACTACATGGCATTACATCCCAGAAGACAGGCAGTTACCGCTTGTGAGCAGAGCAGTCTGTGCAATGAGGGCTCATGAAGCATAAGTAGCTTCCTTAGACTACTACTGGTGCACCAAAATAAGTCTAGTATTGACTCATTAAGATATTGTAAATGGAGACCCACAGCTTCACCAGAACTGACTCATGCAGTGTGATGGAGGGGGGATACAGAAATTCTGTCTTTGCAGCATCTTTGTAAGTTCAATTTCATTTGCTTTGACTAGACTCTATCTGGATGGCATGCCAGTAGCTTTAGAAAACTAACAAGGAAAGAGTTTAACAGAGATCTTACACAAGTTGTGAATATATGGACTAATATATTGGTTCTGGATAGGTAAGCTTTTGTAGTGACTGTGATGAGCATTCAGGTTTTGTAAAAGGATATTTCTGAAATGGTCACATAAGCAGACTATTCCATGGGAACTACATCACAGTTTTATTTGGTTATTTGCCAATGTTTATCATTCAGTAAGTAGTTTCATTTGAAACATATGGCTGCAACAGTTTTTACACATCTGTCGGACATGGTGATGAAAAGGTAAATTTCAGAAGAATCGCTAAATTAATGAAGTCCTACAACACAGATTCACAGTGATTTCAGCTCTTAAGTTTTTTCTGTCTGTGACATACATTGTCTGTGCTGGAAATTTTGTTTCTTTGTTTCTTTTGTTTGCCATGTATCACACTACTCTAGCAGTGAATCCACAGGTCCAGCTGGCCTAATGCCACATTTTGCACCTGCCTAAAATTATAGGCATATTTAATCGTTTGTCTGTATTTTGATTTTGATTTATTAATTGGGCTTGAAGTAAGCAAGTATGTCACAGAGCTAGGAAATCTTCTGTTGGAGCTAGAGCAAGAAATCTGAGCACAAAGCGCAAGGCAATTTCTGCCACAATAAGTCGAGTTGAGAGGGGTCAAGCCGGTAGGAGCAGATGGCTTCCAGATGTGGAAATCCATTGCATACAATGACATGACTTTCGTTGGTTTTAACCAACAGGAATGCCTACATCTGATATCTGATGTAGGGGTGAGGAACTCTGTTTGAATTCAGCCAGTTGGCAGTGAGGAACTGATGTTAGTGTTGAGCACTGCTGCTTGGAGGTGATGCGTTGCTTAGTATGAGTCATCCTGGGAGGCTTTTGGCTTCAACTTCACCAGTCAATGGATGTGTTTAGCAACTTTATAAATTTGTTATAATAAATTAATACCAATAGTGGTTAAATTGATGTGAGGTAGAAATTGAGCACATCATTACACCTCAATGCTTCTGCGAACAAACTGTGTTAAAAATATAAACTGGTGAAGTAAAATAAATACACTTACCATCAGTGTTAATCATTGTGGCTTGTGTGGGATGATGATGTTTCCCCGTTAATACGACCCTTGAGACAGAGTAAAACTTTTACCACCTGAGTTACCTATCCTTATCCATCCACACATTGGCTAATGCCGCCCCAAGGACGATGTTAGATTGATTAGATGGTTATACGTGGTGCAATCCAAAAGTTCCCGAAATATATTAATAAAAACTATTACATCTTACCTGGATCTTATTCTGCACCATCACCTTCAAAGTAGTCCCCTTGGGAGCGCATACACCGATCCCAGCGTTTCTGCCACTTTAAAAATGCATCCTGGAAGTTTTTCTTTGTTAGGATGTTTAGTACCGTCTGCGTTTCCACTTGAATTTCCTCAACTGTATCAGATCTCTGCCCCTTCAACTTGATTTTCATCTTGGGGAAGAGAAAGAAGTCACATGGAGCTAAGTCTGGCGAGTATGGTGGGTGGGGAACAACTGCCATCTTGTTTTTAGCCAAAAATTCCTGCACAATGCAAGCCGTATGCGGTAGTGCGTTGTCATGGTGGAGTACCCAGTCGTTCGTGCGCCACTTCTCTGGACGTTTTCTCCCCATGTCCTCCCTCAAACGCCTTCGAACATCGCGATATAACTCTTTATTGATTGTCTGACCAGGAGGGACGAACTCCTTATGAACAATCCCGTCAATATCAAAAAAACAGATCAACATGGACTTAATGTTGCTCTTGACTTGTCGAGCTTTTTTTGGCCTAGGTGAAGAAGGGCTCTTCCATTGTGACGACTGCTGCTTGCTTTTTCAGGGTTGTAGCCATAAACCCAACTTTCGTCACCAGTCACAACCTTCAAAAGAAAGTTTGGATCCTCTTGAAGCTGTTGCTGAAGTTCCCTGCAGACTTCCAAGCGATGCTGCTTCTGTTCATTTTGCAGCAGTCGTGGCACAAACTTTGCTGCAATCCTCATGTTCAGTTCCTATGACAAAATTTGTTGACATGTACCATAAATTAGTCCCAAGGTGTTACAGAGGTCTTGGATGGTCAGTCTACGATCTTGCAGAATCAGATCCCTAACTTTCGCAACATTTTCTGGTGTTTTGACTGTTGACGGCCGTCCCGAACTATCGTCATCATCAGTCAATGTTCGGCCATGTTTAAAACGCTTATACCAGTTGTAAGTTTGTTTGGCCTAAACTGTTTTCACCAAAAGCTTGCTTCAACATTTGGTGTGTTTCTGCAGCAGTTTTCCCAAATTTGAAACAAAACTTTATACAGACATGCTGCTCTCTCAGGACAGCCATCGCAAAACTGCAAACTCACAGAAACACAACAATGGAAATACGTTCACCAACAATAAACCCAACCACTCAACTCGACGCCGCTTGCCACACTGATTCAAGAAGGATGTGTGAGGAGACATCTAGCGGTATTTCGATGTGCTCATAACCATTCACGCGCAAATTCAAATTTCGGAAACTTTTGGATTGCCCCACGTAATACCATTAGCACAGAGTTAAAATTAATCTGGCCACCATCCCCTGCAGAAACAGGGTAATATAATTCCTCTACTCCCAGACGATAAACATTATATGATGTCTAAAAGAGAATGAAAAAGTTATCTGAACTCTATGCATCTTTTGAAAACATAACTGTAGAAGTGTCCATT
The DNA here is from genome assembly GCF_002891405.2 of Cryptotermes secundus. Lineage (NCBI taxonomy): Eukaryota > Metazoa > Arthropoda > Insecta > Blattodea > Kalotermitidae > Cryptotermes > Cryptotermes secundus. Next base: position 175,411 of record NW_019729938.1, on the reverse strand, counting down.
ATGAGCATACATAAAATACATCACTTAACACCTTTAATATCTTTCTTTATATAACTTTTAACCCAATACATATTCTCTTGTTTGCACTCTATACAGTAAGTAATTCTCATTCTCCCTGAACTTGTTGAAACTTTAGCTTGCATATACACATATCACTCATTTCCTGGTTTTCTATTGCACATCACTATGGCATTACTTATTGCCATCCAATTGAAAGATTGGTACTTCAACCTAGACCATGCCCAAATATGGAGTTCAACTTCAGCTAAACTATGTCAAGCAGACCTTTCTCTTGTTGATGTTCTCGCTGCTCTGCTTGCTGGCGAAGATACTTGAGACCTGCTGTGATGGAGCTCTCAAGATCAATCATCCTGTGATTACTTTGACTCTGTCCTGCTCCAGTGAAGGATGGTCCATAGTATTCAAATGTTGCAGGTGGTGGAATCTCTGCCCCTTTACCACATACATCCTGTTTGGTGTCCGACACATCTCTATGATGTAATCTGCTTCCCCAAAGCCCCTTAGCATCACCTGATGATGATCTGTCATCACAAAATGAGGCAAGGGGTTGAACATCAATTTCTCTTCCACGTGCAGTGAGGTCTTCACCACACTGCCCATCCCTGATGCTTGAGCTCTTTGTGCCAGTATTTCTGAAAGTATTCTGAGGTTTCCTTGATGAGAAGAATAACGTTAGTTTTGGTTTCTCTGGCACCACTGCAGCAGAATTTGGGGCAAAGTCAGGCTGATATGAAGATGGTGGTGCAAAATCTTGTGGGCGTTCAGAACGCTTCTTTTCAACCCACTCTTCCTGTGACATTACTGAAACATGGCATACATATTACTATTAATAACAATGAGAGACATAAAATATATATTCTGAGTCAACAACTGAGTGAAATACATTCACCTAGTATGTCAGTCCAATCAATGACTGGCTGACTCAATATCTGGATAAATAAATAGAAGTGTATGTATAAAAACAAATAAGAAAATAAAGAGCTGAAGAAACACAAATCAAAAAGATATTATGAAATTTACTCCACCACTCCAGTAACCATGGTTGTTTAAGTGATGTAAAAATATTGTGGTGGAGTTCTGGGATGTAATTTGATACTTATTCCCAATTTTATTTTAAAGACACAGACAAATTCTGATCGCTTAATTTTAATATTATTCCTTCCATATAGCATTTGCTACTATATACTATGAAATTTACAACAAAAGATCATTCCAGGCGAAGTAAGAGTATGTCTGCTTGCAAACAAAGGATCTCCATTTTACAACAAACATATGCTCAAATACAATTTATAATTAAACAATGAATTAATAGGGCAAGATTTAAGAGGGGGGGTAGGGGCCTCCGTAGTCTAGGGGTAACGTTCCCACCTCATGACTCAAGGTACGCGGGTTCAAACCCGGTGGAGGTCGTGGAATTTTTAAGGGTGGAAAAATTCAGGGGACAAGTCCTCCGGGAGGGATTTTAAGCCATGGGTCCCGTGTCTCTAGGAGACCTCTGAGCAAAATTAGGCAAGTTTCCCGCCCAAGTAGTTCCCAATACCTCTGGTAGATGGGGGAAGCATCGGGTACCGAGGGCCGACCTCATTGGCTGAATGGGGCTAATAGCACNTCATGAGAGGTTAGTTTGTACTTTTAATTATTACAAGAAATACCCTCCCCATCCAAGAGAGAGAGAGAGAGAAATTATCATAACCTAGATATATAACCTGTGAATGAACATAGCAGTATATAATACAACCATATATACTTGCATATAAATTAGAAGTGATTAATTAAAACAATATACCACCAACTCACCCTCCTTCACCCCATCCTTGCCAATGTCCCATGGCCGAACTTGCGGCGGTTTCCGTTTTGCTGGTTCTGGTTTTGGGTCAGGATCCAAAGTCTCCTGCTTCTCACTTTCTGCTGGTTCTGCCTCTTCCTCTGGATCTGCAACACAGACAGGGCACAGATGCTTTTGTTTACAGAGGGGCCTTTTAGAACCACAAAATAACTCTTGAAAGCAAAGCGGCAGATATATTACCTACATCATCCGTTAGATAGTTGCACCATGATCACAATCACTACAACATGCCACCAGACTTCATACTTACACATCTAATGCAATATCATTCTTTCAAAACATACATGCACATTATGTTTTAAAAATTATGTACATATTCCTCCAGCACTGAACTAAATATATGGCATCTGATTTGTTTCATTCTGGTCCGTCACACTAACAATTATAAATACAAACCACTGCGTCCAATGTGACATATAAGTTTTTGTGACGTGAAAACTTATCTCCCTTACATGTTTCCAGTTTGTAATGATGTTCCTTCTGAAGATGGTCCGTAACGACCGAAACATGTAGGGGGAGATAAGTTTTCACGTAGTAAAAACTTATATGTCACATTGGATGGAGTGGTTTGTATTTATATATGGCATTAATTAAAAAATGTATTTCATAGAAAGTAATATACTGAGATTAAATTTAACTTTACTGTGAACACATAATTCCGCATACACACTGTCTCTATACTTAAAACTGAACACAATTATTTAAATAATTTGCACTTTGGCGTCCAGTACGAATTCTGGTCGACCATCTTGTGGGTCCGCATGTACCAACTTCAGCATCCAGAATTTCCACCTTGTGGTGTCAACATAAAAATATACAAACAAATATCGATTAACATATCGAATATTAGCTGTAAATACTTTCTGTGGACATGCTTTTCAATTAAATTCGTTTACACACATTGGACCAGAACCCACAGGCAATATCCATCATGGTTCCCTGAAACGCACATTCCGTAACACTTGGCTGATTTTCATGAATCTTGGCATGGATGATATGCCACTTAAGGCCATTCCAAAGCAACCACTTTCAATTTATTAGAATCAGTAATAAAAACACAGCGGATGCACAAAGTCATGAGGTGGGAGACATAACTGTAGCAATAAGCTTGGAGCAGCACCACTGCGCATCCGACAGCGCACCTCCCTCCTCAATGGGATAGCACTTGCTGAGATTCAGCAATGTTACGTTGGGTTTGCGAAACATACCACTACGCATCCACTTATTCCCAGCGTTAGGTTCGGTGAACCTGTATTCAGACCATATTAACGCATCCCACCAACTCGTACTCATCAGATGGAGGAGTTTATTCCCTTGAAATTTCTCCTCAGATATTAAAATATTTTCAAACCTTGGAAAAAATTAAGACTTTCAAATTCAACCAGTTTTCGATTTTCCGAGATTTCGACATTTGAGCGAATTTCGGAAACCTTCATTTTAAAAATGGGTTTTAAATTCTCAAAATTTTCGAAAATTCCATTATTCGAAATACATTACAAGACTTTCAAAATATGCATAGTATTAAAACATTTGAAAACTTGAATTCCTTTATATGGTTTACGTGAGTTTACAGAAAAATGCCGATAGTATGTAGAGTTGAGCAAATTTCCATGTTCTCAAAACAAGAATTCATCACACATCACTACCACTTAGCTCCGAACGTCACTCGAATTTTGCCGAATAAGTCGCCTACACTTGCTAGTCTTTGTCTGTTCAACATAAGACTGTATAGATTTACGTTAGGTTGCTGATGTTCATAATTACCCACTATCAGACACATATAGCCATAAAAATTATTAAGCATTTCAACCAGTTCTTGCAACAGTACATGATCAATTAGTTATGATCCTCACTAAATTATATTACATGAATGTAAAACCAAATTTCCACTAGAACTTGGTCCACCCCGTTCATGCATTGCTCCTGTAGTTTACGAGTTCATCAGAAACTTCCGACTACAGTTCGCAAATGTCTTACAGACAGAATCTTACCGTCCTCTTGAGGAGGCAGACCCAGGCGGGTCCTCTTCCTTTGTCGAGCGGCCTTCAGCCTGGCCTGAAGTTGCTGCTGACGCCTCTCCCGGAGTCCCTGGGCGGCCACCTGTTCGCGCTGCGTCTCCTGTCGCAACTTTGACAGGGCATCCTGTTGAGCGCGCCGTTCCGCCTCGTCCTGCGAGAAACCGTAGTATCCGACGCCGTGACTGCGGGCCTCTGGAACACATGGGAGTTGTCAATCCAACAGTTCAAATCCAGAGTCAAGCAATATAAGGCAATGAAGAGGTCCATTTTAACACGATTCTTTCGTGTTCATACTGGGCCGAGGTTACAGTGGCCGCGCGGTCTAAGGCATTAAATGTCTTCGCCCGCTCAAACACTGGGATCGTGGGTTCGAATCCAATTCGAGGCATGGATGTCTACGTTGATATTGTGTTTGTATTGTTGCCTAAGGAGTCCCATTGACCGTGTATAAGATTAAGAAACTGAAAGACGCGGCCAGGGCCCAAACTGGGCTGTACAGCCATTAGTAGTAGTAGTAGTAGTAGTAGTATAGTGCACACATTGGCCTTAATGCGCCTTATTTTCACGAAGTTCTCTATAACTTACTTATACTCATGGAGCTGAGCTCTTCTTGAGGAGAAGCCAAACTGCAGCTACTCAAGAATTTCCCAGCATTTTATGGAACCCGAAGGTTCATTACCGTGTTCACAAGAGCCCTCCACCGGTCCCTATCCTGAGGGTTCTATAACAAAGATTTAAAAAATACTTTCATTTTTTTCAAGGATACTTCATGACTGGTTCATCTCTTACTGGAATGACTGCCAAGAAGATGACAAACTGAAACAATTCACATTTATCATGCCGAATCTTCACCATCCCTTTTCTCAATTATTCTCATTCCCTTTGGACAAATGCTGGGATACTACTACTATTATATCGTAATCTGGCAGGTGGTATCAACGTTTCGGAGGAACATACTGCCTCCATCTTCAGGATACAAGTCGTATAACTGCATTTTAGCAGTAATGAATTCTTACTTTCTCGGCTTGTACTTTGGACAACCTTGACAGATATGAATAACAGCAAATAGTGAACATTTCCCGTCCAGCATATCTATCCAGCTAACAGGCAGTTGTAGGATTTCTCCGCAAGCCGCTACAGCGCCAAGGCGATCAATGACGCCGCTACAGTGAACCCATACTCATGGGAGGAGTGGAGCACATACAAGAAGACATCTTGATTAAGCAACAGTATAAGAGAGAGAAAACGCACAACGTTTACTTCCGGTCTGGGAGCTGAGAAGCCCCCAAAAAATCTTTACTCCTGCAGGGAATTGAACACTGGTCATCCAGCTTTTAGCCTAGTCACTATACTCACCAAGCTACTCCACTTAAAATAACAATAATTCGATTAAATTCTGTATTTATAATACTAATAGGCAACGGAAAAATTATTTCCGTGTTTAATTAAGCACCACACCACGAAAACGCATGGCGAGTGGATGTACAGCTCCGTATAATAACCTGGGTATTACTCGTATATTAGGTGAAAGGTCCTCTTCACCCCTCGGTACCCACTAGACAGGAGGCCATGCGGGCCCCAAGAGTCGGTTTGCAAGCTGAAGACAAGATGAAAACCACCTGAAGCTAATGGGAATAGAACCCCGATTCCTTGGTCGTTCATCCCGTGACCTGGCCACTGTATTGACCGAGGTATCATTTGTTACGCCCCATGCACACCGGAGTGAAAACAAATTCTTGTAGACTGGTACAGCAAAATTACATTACGATCTTCATACTTCATTCATACGACACCACGAGAAGAAAAGAACGCCTATAATAGCGTGCATCTTGTTAGGCGCTATTCGTGCGTAGCCAATAATTATGGGGAAAATATCTACATAACAAAGTCAATAGAAAGTCCGTCGAGTGTAACAATTTTTTAGGTCACTTCTTTATCACTTTTGCCTTACATGTTTCGGTTTAATAAAACCATCATCAGATACACACACAACACACAACGCATAGGAAACATCTAAACATAAGCCTATACAACCTCAAGCTGACATCTCCCATCATCGGGATGAATTAACAAGGAGGAGCCTAACATTTTACTTCAAATGTTTTAAACTTTTAAATATTTTAACATTGACGTTTTAACTTGAGGGCAATTTCGGATGGAATGTGAGAGTTGAACGTGCATTCAATAATCTAGCAAGTGTTGTGCTTTTACACATCGACATATGGTAGCAGCGTCCACGCAGCATATATACTGTGTACATTTAAACAACGCCAGTGTTTTCATGATTGTACTATGTGCCTCTGATGATGGTTTTATTAAACCGAAACATGTATGGCAAAAGTGATAAAGAAGTGACCTAAAAAATTGTTACACTCGACGGACTTTCTATTGACTTTGTGATTGATAGTGTAACGGACCAAAAATGAAACAATTCAAAATATCTACATAACGTTACAACGTGCTTCGATATATCTACCGAACTGCTGTCCTAACGCTTCCAAGCATGAAGTCTATCTGCATAATACTTAGGGAAATAATCGTTGTTTAATCTCAGACTTGTACGAAACACATAAGCACACTGTGTGGGCAAAACGCCGAGATTTTAATGATGGCGGTGCATTACACTGTGCTGTGAAGTGCTAACCCGTTACAAGGCGGCTCTACGAAATAACTTTTAAAGTCTGGTTTCTACGACCCACTGCATATCGTTTACACAACATTACACACACTTCGTAACGGGTGTCTACAATCCTATCGAGTTTACACGTCGAGTCGTATCGAGAATTGTGCTTGGTATCGATCAGTATCGAGATGTCGGCGTGCGCATGCGCGGAGTGCCGTGGTTTCGCCACCGGCTCGCCGCGAACTCGTCGCGTACACACAGTGACTGAACGGAGACTGAAAGCCTGGTAGAGAGAGCGACTCCAGCATACACGCCCCGCGGAGGGATGGTCCATTCCTCCGGCACCGCAGCAGCGCTACTGGGAATCACTGCTCTCGTCGGAGGTAGGACACAACATCGATACTGTCGATGACTCAAGTATAACAAAATAAATTTCTGGGGAATATTCCAAGTCATTACATAGAAAAAAAAGTGATCTTTGTTCGTGTGTTTGGATATTCAACGACGCTACACCAGCTGAGCCAAGCACATAGTCCAAAAATAGTAGACGACAATTATGGATAATATATAAATCGATACTAATCGATAACTCGCATTAATATGATCACAGTGAGACATAATCAGTGTTCAGAATGATGTGCTGTTTGTTTATATCTTTGGCCACTCTATGACGCCCTGTCAAGTGTGTAAGTTGCGTAGTTTAGATATGAGATTAGGTGACAACTGGGAACTGTAGGAAAACCGGCAACTCACACAACGGAGGTCACAGTGGGGCATTTACAAAGTAATACCGATGCTTGTGAACCATGTATCGGGTGATCTAGCAATAGTTGAGAGACGCGCTGGTCGGACTAATAACTTCGTGTATACAACATGGCAATATTATACACACTGTATAGAAAAGAAGTGGCGTTCCCTCGTGTCTTTCACGTTATTTAACTGCGTCATATCAACCGCTCAATTGTTGTACTCACAGGATATGACGATTGTGAAGGGACGCGGTGGTCTCGGCAAGAAAGTATAGAGAAAAACTATGCGAAATCTCAATTTCGAGTGTGATTTGAACTGAATATGAAGCATGTCACATAACACGCATGTAGCGAGAACCCTTTACATCACATACCACTTGCGGTATACTATACTATATACTTTAAACTATATCTGTTTTGCATGACCCTCGCTGATGTTTGTAATGGAGACGCAGAGTGTTTCCCATGAGGTAGGAACTGAAACTTTAAATACTGTTTAGACGAATTTCGTTCTGTATGGGTGTGAAACTTGGTCTCTGACATTAAGGGAGGAACATAGACTGAGGGTGTTTCAGAATAGGGCGCTGAGGAGAATATTTGGACCGAAGAGAGATGAGGTGACAGGAGGTTGGAGAAAACTGCATAATGAGGAGCTTCATAACTTGTACTCTTCGCTAAGTATAATTAGAATGATCAAGTCAAGGAGAATGAGACGGGCAGGACATGTAGGACGAATGGGGGAGAAGAGGAATGCATATAGGATATTGGTGGGAAAGCCAGAAGGAAAGAGACCTTTGGGAAGACCATGGCGTAGGTGGGTGGACAATATTAAAATGGATCTTAGAGAGACAGAATGGGATGTTATGGACTGGATCGATCTGGCTGAGGATAGGGACCAGTGGAGGGCTCTTGTGAACACGGCAATGAACCTTCGGGTTCCATAAAGTGCTGGGAAGTTCTTCAGTAGCTGCATTGCTAGCGGCTTTTCAAGAAGGGCACCGCTCCATGAAGTTAGAAGTTATGGATGAATTTCAGTTTTCAAAGCATTAAGAGAATCCAGCCTACACATGACGTGTTTCCCCATGCGTTAACATTAAAGCAATTTATTGCAGAGCTTATGAAATAAGGTACTAAATTATTATGAATGACGAATCGAAAGAGGCAACGAAGCAAACAGTCGCTGACAACTTACAGGATGTGTGATAAAATTATTCTGGAGGAACTGAGTACAATCACTGAAATCTTCAGGGAGAATATATAGATATTGGACGGATTTCGAACTGAGTATCTGCCATACCCCAACAGACTGTACTTACAGAGAAATATCCCGTTGAGCAACATTTTGCAAACCAATTCTTCAGCTTGCCCTACTGTATATGCAGTGCGGTGCGCTCCTTCCGATAGTTCCGGTTCACATCCCAGGTCTCTGCAGCCAAATGTTCCAATAGTGCATTAAATATTCCATGACCACTTCATATCGTATGTCACAGTTCATCATGCGCAATCATCGTCTCATTCGACCTGGGGTCGACTCAGCCTCTAACATAAATGAGCACCAGGAATCTTCCTTGGGGGTAAAGGGCGGCCGCGCGCGTAGGTCTGGCTGTCTGGAAAATGTGGGGGCCTCGAACTCTCACAACCCTATGAGCCTCCACAGCTACCTTTTCTGAAAAGCGGCCTCCGTAGTCTAGAGGTAACGTTCCCACCTCATGACTCGTAGTACGCGGGTTCAAATACCCGGCGGAGGTCGTCGAATTTTTAAGGGCGGAAAAATTCAGGGAACAAGTCCTCCGGGAGGGACTTCAAGCCGTGGGTCCCGTGTCGTAGCTTTACGGCACGTAAAAGAACTTCATACCTCCAAAGGAGGTCACTGAGCCAAAATTGCGGACGTTTGCCGCCCAACAGCAGTCACTAATACCTCTGGTAGATGGGGGAAGCATTATAGATACTTCTCAGCCAGTAGAGCCGGTCTTGCTGACTGGGCGGGACTGATGGTAAGCACCAATACCGGTAGGATATAGAGGCTGGTAGAAATCATAGAGAGAAGCACAATGGACCACTACAGGTCTAAGTGCATGGGGAAACCCACCCTCTCTAATAACTAACTAACTACCTACCTTTTCTGAACCGTATCCTTTTATGTGGGTACCAACATTTCGGAGTAACTTTCAGTCTCTATCCTCACAAACGTCATGGCAGTGTTCCTTCATATTTTGGTATTCTTGCTCGTGACATCTCGTGGAACTCTAGGAGGGTAACATAACTGCATCCACATTCAGAGTCAAGGCAGTGTGTTCTCCGAAACGTCAGTATCGACCAACCAGACCACGGTGCCATAATACCATTCTGGAAACTTCACACCATCAACAGTCCCTGAGTGATGATGATGCTGAGTGTTTTCTTGCAGGTATGAATCGGACTTCAAACCCCCTTAAAGCCCGAAATTTATATGAATACATATAAATTCTGTTTCTGCTTCACAGATAACACAATGCGTCTTCCACAGAAAGACCAACAGTCAATGTTATTTAGGTAAATAGCTGGTTTGTGAGACAGCAAGCTGAAGTTCTGTGTGGCTTCCCACAATGTCGTCAGAATTGATTGCACCAGAAACGAAACAAGGCCAAATGACAGCTACAGCCTCGCTAGAGCAAGGCGTTCTCACCCCCTCTCCTCCCCCACTGATTTCGTCACGATAACATGGGCTTCGTGACGATGGATAATTTGGTCCAAACATTGTGATCCACTCAGGTCTTACGGGTATTACCGATTACTGCGCGGTTCGGCGACACTGTCACGTTGCAGAAAATTACCTGCACATCTCACTAGATTCCACCTGTCAGCTGCTCGAAATGCAAAGCAGAACACATAAGTGTAATCTAAGAACTAAATAACTTCATGGAGCTGAGCCCTTCTTGAGAAACCGCCAGCTATGCAGCTACTCAAGAACTATTCAACATTTTATGGAACCCGAAAGTTCATTACCATGTTCACTAGAGACCTCCACTGGTCCCTATCCTGGGCCAGATCAATCTAATCCATACCATCCCATCCTATCTCTCTAAGATCCATTCTAATATTGTCCACCCACCTATGCGTTGTTCTTCCTAGTGGTCTCCTTCCTTCTGCCTTTCCCATCAATATCCTATAAGCATTCCTCTTCGCCCCCATTCATGTTACATGCCCTGCCCATCGCATCCTCCTTGACTTGATCATTCTAATTATACTTGGAGAAGAGTACAAGTTATGAAGCTCCTCATTATGCAGTTTTCTCCAACCTCCTGTCACTTCATCTCTCTTCGGTCCAAACATTCTCAACACAACAATCCCACATTGCCTGACCATGGCTTGAACCCGGGCCGCCGCGGTGGGAAGCCAGCGACTAATCGCCTGAGCTATGGCACGGCCGTTATGTTTACATTTGCTCACAACATGTCGGGATCGAAAGATTGTTGCTTTACTGTCACGACCCCTATACACCAAACGCTGCGATACAATACCACCCAGGTAAATGTCACTTTTCGTATTACACTTCATGTATCCACGGCAGTGAAGATTTCTACTATAATTTTCTGAGTTATGACACTGCGTAATCTTGTAGGAGAGTACCAATATGTCGGGAGAACATACTGTCTCTATCTTCAGGGTTAATGTCTCCTGAACGATGTAGATGGAAGCAGGAACATTGTGTTGTAGTCTGGTAGGTTGAGAAGAAAGTTTCGGAGCAACGCACTGCCTCTGTCTTCAGAGTATAAGAGTCTTCAGAGTATAACTGCAGGAAATGTGTTCCTTTCAAACGATGGTGCTTACACACCAGATTGCAACATGGTATCATAATGCAGAAGACCACACCATGAGAATTACCCCCCCCCTCATCCCCCCACAGTAGCCTACAGAAACTTGCATGGCCCGAGGCAGTTAGTTCCTTTAGTTTATGCAAATGAACAGCTGCCAGGTTTCACATCCATTCCGCAGAGAATAAAACACATCTTCACTGAAATTAAAACCAAACAGCGGCGATAAGAGAACTTTTTCTTTCTTGTGACTACAGTCAGACAAGGATGTCCAATTGATTACCCGTGCAACCCACCTCTAATCCTTCAGGCGCTGTCGGGAAATTTTAACCTTCACAAAAAATTATTTTATCTGTACTACATAAGGAACAAAACCCAGAAAACAGCTATTATGATTAACTGACCGGCCTCTGTAACAGAGATGTCACGTGTTTTCTGGGAGGTGGAACCGTCGCATATATTTACGTGTGCCTTTCGAGTCTTCACAGTAAACAGTGGCCAATTCCCTAAACATAACCCGACTGATTTTTGAGTGGGGATAGGTGTTTTTTTTCTGGGAAGAAAGAACCGAATTTTCAAATGTTAATGAGGTAAGGTTCGGGAGCCCTTTACGCGATTATGGAAAAATCATTCAGGGGACTAACTTCGGCTGGAGAGAGCTTGGTTTCGATTCCTGGTATAGGCGTTACGTGTGTTTCATTGTGTTTATTTCCGGTTTCACCCAGCAACCCATCCAGTGGGTTTCAGACGTCTTCCATTGGGAGGTAAAACTGGCAGAAAGGCTTACTCCAGAATTCCTGGAGTTTTACCTTCAACAGTTTCAGTAACAATGCGATGTTTTACGTGTACATCTATTATTGTCCGTCCGGCTACAATTTATTTCCGCGAATAACAGCATTTAAACCTACGGGGACGCAATACTGGAGATTTCAACGCCAGAATAAGATACGAACATTAATCGACTGCTGGACCAGTACCTCAACAAGGTCAAACCAGAGTCGTCCTACCGATTACTAATCTAGGCAACAGCAAGAGGTTCACGCACCCCCTCCAGATTGGAGGCCAACAGACCGTCCAATCGATGTCATTATCGACAATGTAACATCAGCTGATATCTGCTGATACTGTCACACGACAGAGGGACTATAGACTGGGTTTCGGGTTTATTCCGACACTTCGACACACAATTCGTGACAACTCTTTACAAATCACTATCACACACCGACTAATATTCTCAGTCACGGTCTTCACTGCGCTGTTTCCAGGGCTCACGTCCTCGCAGGCTGGCGACCATCTCACACGAACCTCATACTATTCTAACTGCAGTCTCGCAATGACACATGGTCCTCGTTATATAGCCTCGGCACGGATCACACAGAAAACACCGCTTCCAATGTTACATGTTCCACAGCCGTTACTTACCAATGGCTGTTTCTCTGGCTCTACAGTTCTTGCTTTGAGCAAATATGGCACAATATATATTAAGTTTATGTCCAGTTCGCTTGCAGCAGCTCCTGCGATAACCGCTCAACACTTGCCCATGGCTTGTCTTATCTCCCTGTAATTTAATGTTCCTTATCATCCAATTTATTTTGCAGTTCAAAAGGAGATTACTTGTGTACACATTAACACAGCTCCAGTAATTACTGGTATGCTTATCACCTTCCCTTCCTTACTGTCATCGGCTCAGTCCTACGCTGAACATCATTACCATCTGAGACCCACTGTATAGGAGGCTGGGTCGGCCCCAGACCCGGCCTGGACGTTATGCAGAAGAAACGTCAAGATTGGAATGTACAAACTTGTAACACCGACTGCTGCTTTGTGCGGGTGTGAAAACTGGTCTTGCGCATCACTGGAAGAACAGACTCAGTGCGTTTGAGAACGGAGTGATCACGAGAATATTTGGGTCTAAGAGGGAAGAAGTAATGACATGGAGAAAACTACACAATAAAAACACTCCGTGGCCTGTAGTCCGCAAGCGAACTATACCGACCGAACAACCGCCGCCTGTCGGCGAACTTAGTGCCAACTTTAGTGGATAGAGGGTGTCGCGTGTTCAGCGCAAAGAACCCCCACCCCGGTCGTTAATCTCGGTTTTCCAAACCGGAGCCTTTATTTCCTTGAAATAGTTACTCAGTTATCCTCATGAGGCTGAGTGGACCCCGTTCCACACCCAGTACTTCTAAAAAATTTGGTAGCGCCGGGAATCGAGCCCGGGACCTCTGGATCTGTAGCCAGGAACTCTGACCACTAGGCCACAGAGGCGGTCGGGTTTCATAATTTGTACTGCGCACTTCGTGAGATGTTAGTAGGGGACCCAAATAAAGGTAAGATTGGCGGGGTATGTAGCACCCATGTGAGCAATTACAAATAAATACAACACTGTGATGGGGAAACTCAATGCGAATAGNAATCACTATCACACACCGACTAATATTCTCAGTCACGGTCTTCACTGCGCTGTTTCCAGGGCTCACGTCCTCGCAGGCTGGCGACCATCTCACACGAACCTCATACTATTCTAACTGCAGTCTCGCAATGACACATGGTCCTCGTTATATAGCCTCGGCACGGATCACACAGAAAACACCGCTTCCAATGTTACATGTTCCACAGCCGTTACTTACCAATGGCTGTTTCTCTGGCTCTACAGTTCTTGCTTTGAGCAAATATGGCACAATATATATTAAGTTTATGTCCAGTTCGCTTGCAGCAGCTCCTGCGATAACCGCTCAACACTTGCCCATGGATTGTCTTATCTCCCTGTAATTTAATGTTCCTTATCATCCAATTTATTTTGCAGTTCAAAAGGAGATTACTTGTGTACACATTAACACAGCTCCAGTAATTACTGGTATGCTTATCACCTTCCCTTCCTTACTGTCATCGGCTCAGTCCTACGCTGAACATCATTACCATCTGAGACCCACTGTATAGGAGGCTGGGTCGGCCCCAGACCCGGCCTGGACGTTATGCAGAAGAAACGTCAAGATTGGAATGTACAAACTTGTAACACCGACTGCTGCTTTGTGCGGGTGTGAAAACTGGTCTTGCGCATCACTGGAAGAACAGACTCAGTGCGTTTGAGAACGGAGTGATCACGAGAATATTTGGGTCTAAGAGGGAAGAAGTAATGACATGGAGAAAACTACACAATAAAAACACTCCGTGGCCTGTAGTCCGCAAGCGAACTATACCGACCGAACAACCGCCGCCTGTCGGCGAACTTAGTGCCAACTTTAGTGGATAGAGGGTGTCGCGTGTTCAGCGCAAAGAACCCCCACCCCGGTCGTTAATCTCGGTTTTCCAAACCGGAGCCTTTATTTCCTTGAAATAGTTACTCAGTTATCCTCATGAGGCTGAGTGGACCCCGTTCCACACCCAGTACTTCTAAAAAATTTGGTAGCGCCGGGAATCGAGCCCGGGACCTCTGGATCTGTAGCCAGGAACTCTGACCACTAGGCCACAGAGGCGGTCGGGTTTCATAATTTGTACTGCGCACTTCGTGAGATGTTAGTAGGGGACCCAAATAAAGGTAAGATTGGCGGGGTATGTAGCACCCATGTGAGCAATTACAAATAAATACAACACTGTGATGGGGAAACTCAATGCGAATAGGGGATACCTAACAGCAGATGAGAGGATAATAATAATAATAATAATAATAATTTATACGTGTAATAACAATAATAATAGTATGGTGTGGACTAAATTCATGTGGCTTAGAGTAGGATTCGGGGCTCTTATGAACACGGTAATGAAGTTTCGGGCCCTATCTGAGGTAAGACTGTTAGCTGTTAGCTTTATTGCCATATTCCCATGGCTCTATTGCTGACGACTTCTCAATCAATTTGGCGGGCCGCAAGGCTTACCTGCTGACGAGAAACTTGATAATAAGTTCTGTAAACTCAAGGCCTGACGACGGCACCTGCCGACCAGGTTCCCGGGGTGGACAAACTCTGCGGATACAGTGGCTCCCTCGCGACAACACGGTCTGCATACACACAAGTTCACTTGTGCCTCTACATAATCTGATGGTCTTTACAGTAAAGGGGTTTAATTTAGATAAACTTACATTGGGAGGAGTAGGGGGGGGGCGTAAGAAGCGCCCAATAGCAACTTGGAAACCTGTGTCCTCCTTCCTATCGCGTAAGATCTACACCGTGCTGTCGACAACACGTAACGGAACACACGGCTGTTAGGGCGATACGCAGTGATTACAGGAGAGTTTTCTCATGCGATTCGAGTCCTTATTCCAGTATCATGGACTTATTCCAGTATTTTTTTAATGGCATGAGTAAACTTCAGTTTCTTAATTTGAGTGCTATTCCTTCTTGGAAGTCTAAGCTACCATATATTGTGATATTTATAAGGAAAGCCACCATGTCCCGGGCGAAGAACAGGTACTTCTGCTTCCAGGTTATATAAAGTCTCATAATGCTTATGAAATCAGCCACGGCATACTTGGGGCCGGAGGAACCGGAGGGTCTATGGGAAAAGAACGAATATAATTTGTTGAGCAGAACAATTCTGGCGACGTTTAATTTTTTAATAAACAAAGGCAAAGCTATCCCTGTAGCAGGTCGTGAAGGTCCATGGGGTTGTAAGACGTCGCGGTTTCCATTGAGAATTCCTCATTGAGAATCACCAGAAATACTAAAAAAGTGGGAACAACTGGAAGTTCTGTAATTTTACAGCAGGATGCACGTATGTAATCGTTGCACGTTAAAGGGTGAAATATGTCTTTCACCACTGTAAATTGCATAAGAATATATTTTGTAGACACGCTGTTTAAATAACTAAGATATTTGATAAACCATTCTCGCAAATGAAGACAAGACCCAACATAACTACCTCTTTAAATAATGCGACCTGATTTCAAAGCAAACAACGCCTAGGTTTCGAAAGGACGAAGTTCCCAAATTAAATGACGAATTCCAAACTTCGAAATTATTAGGCTGGTCCACTTACTAGTTACGTGACAGTGATGCATCGGAACACTACAGAACGGTAGTTCTCAAAAGAGGCCTCTTGTGAAAAGTATTTATCAGACCCCAGGCGCAGAGGATGACGGGAAATTGAGCAACAGGAACACAGCGGAGGGCACGTAGATCACACATCCTTCTTGGGGAGCGAGCATGGCAAGTCAGTACAGACTTTTAACACGTCAGTTCCTACCTCACAGGAAACACCGCGTCGCCATTATGGAGACCAATAATTTAACTCTGTTCAGGGGAAATAATCGCTGATTACTGTGAGAATCATATGGAACACATACCGGCAGTTACCACTATGCTCCCTTTCCATGGCAGGGTGACTAATGAATGACTTGGAAGGGATCTAGAAGGAAATGGGTGTGGCCTGGTGAAGGTTCTATCATTGCGTTTGGATGAACGCATACACTACACCACGAAAAGCATCGGTCAAGATAGCCGGAGTGCCGTCCAAGATTCAGAAGACCAAACCCGAATATGGAGTCTAAGCCGTTACCGCCATGCTTAAGCTCCAAAAGGTTCAGACTTTCTTCCATGTTTGTGATTAAACGAACGACACGTTGATAAGTGCTGACTGTTACAACATTATAGAATTCGTTACGGATAACAATCCACGCTGCTATAAAATTTAATTGAAACTCGTATCTCTAGCCTTAAAACCCGGCATAGAGTGGTCGGTACAGCGACTGACTATGGGCTGACGAAAGAGGGGTCGGAGTTCGAGTCTCGGTAAGGTCAAGAATCTTGTTTTCTCGAGGTCGTCTAGACCGGCTCTGAGATCCACCCAACCTCCTATCCAATGGGTATCAGGGACTCATTCCCCGGAGTTAAAGCGGCCGGGCCGTGAAGCTCACCACTCACCTCAAACTAGTACCGAGGTCAAGAAAGTGTGGTTCTATACATCCACTCGCCCATATGTCGTCAAGGCGTAATTATTGCTAGCCTTGAAAGCCAGGATAGCTCAGCGTGGCCCATTTGACTGCAAGAAATGAGAGAACCATCGAGAAGTAATTACAGTCAGGACAGTTCTGGCCATGGTTGAGTTAAGCTGCTCTGACACGTTCAGTTCATAATCTGTATTGCCATCTGTAGGCAAGTTCTGAAAGTTTTAGAACTTCTGTTAGTCCTCTCGCAACGTCGCTGAAGAGCCCTCGTGATAATGTATCAGCGACTGATAACACAGTGAAAACAGGCGAGACAATGTCGCCATATCGAAGCAGCCCAACCTCGCTTATGTGGAAAGTGTCATACTTTGAGAACTCCTAGTATCGAACCAGCGACCTCCTAAGAACATTTAAAACACTCTACCTAAAAAGAATGTAAAGGTATCCCTGTAACAGGCCGTGGAGGTCCACAGGTAGTGAAAAGTCGAGGTTCCCACATTTTCTAGACAATCGGCTCAAAGATGGCGGTGAGGTCAGCCTTACGCGCTGGCCGCCCTTTACTCCCAGAAAGATTCCCGGTACTCATTTCTGTTAGAGGCTGAGTCGACCCGAGAGCCATAGTGCGGCTGGGAAGGATGAGGTCTACTGAAAAATCTAGTGATTTCATCGGGTATCGAACCCGTGACCTTCCGGCTTGTAGGATAGTGCCTACCTACAAACAATTCAGAAACCGAACATCGTGGCAAAGTGTCTATGAGGTTCTAAGTTCAAGTCTCAGTCCTGGGCCTTCTATCCTGCCGGAGGATTTTGGAGGTCGTTGTCAGTCCCTCCAGACAAATATCGGGACAACACCTCAAGCTGCATCTCCACCGCTTCCTTCCACATGCTTTCGGATTCATTATTTATCCTAATACTCCACACTATATGACAGCATCATTAAATGAAGCATACATAAATACATAAAACTGATATCAGTTACGAATCTCAGTGGAATCGACGCAATCCTAAACGTTCAGTAACAGCAACAGAGCAACAACACGAAGATCGGTTTTCTGTTTTAGTTCCCTGGGAGTGGGGCGAGAGAGTCCAGTTGGTACTTCGGCCTCTACCTGGTCCATTCCCCGGATGATAGATAATGATGAGTGTATAGCAGCTGGCAGAAGAATTGGCAGGCAAACTGCCTGCCCCAGTACCTATTCGTACACCACAAATCCCACATGACCTGGAACCGAGCCCGTACCGCCGCAGTGGGAAGCCGGCGACTAACCGCCTGAGCTATGGCACGGCCTCACATGAAGGTATAACTCCGCGTATTCTTAATGTCAGCCTCATACTTTACCCAGTAAAATGTACCTATCGGGAACGGAACGGCCTCTTGCAAATCACGGTTCGCCAGACATACTCCGAAACGTCTGACGCTGTATAAGAGAATCTCCGGCCAGTCATTCCGTGGAGGGCGTATTCGCTTAAATCAGTGGTTCTCAACATTTGTGAGACTGCTCGATAAATTCGTTTTTTTTATAAGTCAAGGGCCCGGTGTAATTGAGAAGCACTGGCTTAAATCGTTTTCTGCACACCCTGTAAGAATGCAGGTGTAATTCTATCTTGAGCCACGAGGCGCGCTGAAATCAATACGCGAGGCAGTAATTCGATTTGACGTGGTGGCAGCAGCCCACAGTGAATGGTATGACCCATCACTTTCACGCGGCAGATCCTGTTATCCAGCGGCGGGGAACGTTCGAAACGACACTTCAGTGTAACCCAACCAAGGCTCCGAATCTGATAAGGTTCTTAGCTGCGACGAATTAACGAATTACAGGAGCAAAAACCTTCTTGGAAAGCTTAATAGTCGCCTAGTTGGTCAGATTCATTACCATGTTTACAAGAGCCCGCCAATGGATCCTATCCTGAGCCAGATAAATCCAGTTCACACCCTCATAGTTTGTCACACATCCATTTTAATATTACCTTTTAGACTACGTCTTAACAAAATGGTATTTTCTCATGAGGTATGCCAAACCAAACGTTTGTACTGCACACTTGTGTTTCTCCGGCGTGCTACACGCCTCCCCACTCTAACAATACGTGAAGAACAGAAATTACTCAAGCTCTCGTTATATCAGCGTCTCAGTTCTGTACAGTCAGTAATCGCTACTCATAAAATGATCTGGATTCACACCGTGAAGATACAACACCGTGTAGTCCGCTATGGGGTTCCAACGTCTCAGAGGAAGGTAGTGGACTCTCTTCATGAAACGCTTGAAGTTCTTTCTCACTGCCTTGGCACTGTGCTTAATTAATCATTTAAAACAAAATTTCTTTAAATCGATATATAAGAATTCAGTCCGTACCTCACAGGAAACATTACGTCTCCACTACAAAGCCCAACCGGTTACTGCTGTTTAGGGAAACAGCGGCTGTTTATTGTGAGAACCGTACGGAACACACAAATACACTCTGTGGGCAGAATGCAGTTCTAGTGTGTTAAAGCAGGTGGTATGTATAGTAACCAAAGGGTTTTAATGAGTTAAGGACCACGTCATGAAGACGTATGGGGGAGTTGAAGTATAGCTCCACCAGTTCTGATCTCGACAGTAGGTGGAGGTTAGTAGTAGCTGCGAATATTCTGATTAAACAGCTGGGGCAGTGAACATGGCGCTGTCCCGCACTTTAGGGGATTACGCGTAGGGCTAACTAGTAGGCCCACGATACGAGTTACCAAAAAAAGGGGGGGGGGTTCAGTTTAAGTCAGTGCGGGGCCTCGGTCCGGTATACCCTCTCCCTATACGCGTACCACTTAGCGTATTTTTGTTCTCTGCAGATGGAGGCAACAGCTTTGTACGAAACGTGATCGACTGTACGAGTCACGTTCCAAAAGACGGATATATAAGTAACTACATAAAACTCAGCCTCATGTTGGGTTATCGAGGGTGTCAAGGATCAGAGGTGATCCGCGTTTATGCGCCGTAACATTACTTGATTGCTTCCTAGCAACAAGTTAAACGGATGTCTCTATTCCACTGCAGATTATACCGCGGTCGTGGCCTGATACAGGTATTAGTCCGACATTTTCTTGTGGACAGCCGGTGTCCGGCCCTAAATTCGAACCGAGCACCTCCCCAATAGTAGTCTAGAGTTTCACCTGTAATCCAGCGTGTTCAATCAGTGACTCGGCTACTGGCTGGACGACCGAGGGACCGGAATTAGATTCCCGGCAGGGGCAAGAGAGTTCTCTTCTCGAGAGTGTCCAGATCGGCTCTGGGGCCAGCCTCATATCCAGTGGGTAGTGGGGGACTGTCCTGTCTGTGATGAAGCTGACCACTCACCTCCACCTAGTGCACAGGTCAAGAATGCATGGCGCTGTATCACTACTCCCTCCATGCGTCTCCACGGCGTTGTTACTCATCAAGCACACATTTAATAATGGTGCATCCGGTGGCGTAGTTAGTGGGGGCATTATGCTACAAGCCGGAAGGTCGCAGGTTCGCGTTTGCTGGATTCTTCAATTGACCTAACCCTTCCAGCCGCACTATGGCCCTGGGGTCGACTCAGCCTCTAACAGAAATGAGTACTAGGAATATTAATGGGGGTAAGGGGGGGGGTTGGCGTGTAAGACTGACAACCTCACCGCCATCAGTGAGCCAACTGTCTAGAGAATGTGGGAGCCTCGACGTCTCACAACCCTGTGGACCTCCACGCCTTTACCAACAGCGGTCTGTTCTACACAAATTTGGTGTATAGATGTGCATGCAGAGTTGCAGTGCACTGATGTGGATGAACCTGGAATTCGTTCGAAGACTTTCAGCCAATCACATCTCATTCAGATTCTTCATCGGGCCAGTCCTAGGACAGAGGCACAAACTTACCCAGCAGAGGTTTTTGCTGCAGATATTCAAGGCTAGCTTCCTGACAGTCTTCACCTGCTCCGAAACGTAGTTTAATAGGACGTTACGTCACAACACACTGGGGCCACTTGTCAAGATTATCAGGAGCACTAGTACAACCTTGCCTGCCTCCCACCCACCCCCTCTGCGTCCGCAACTCATACATTTGAGCAGTTCTGTCTTCTGGGATACAGCGCCGTGTAGTCCGCTGAAAGTCACATCGCCTGCATCTTCAGGGTCGAAGAATAAGCCGAACAAGAAACCAGTGTGAAAGCAGGCGAATAGCAGAGACTGCGAGCCGCGGAAACGTCGGTTGACTTTCAACAGAATGCACGGCGCTATATCCCAGAAGACAGAACTCTTCATAACCACAGCACCACAGCTGTGAAAGCCTCAAATCCTGCATTTGCCTATTTATTTATATATCTTCTTCTCCCGTTCCGCAAATTGGCTAAAGCGGTAACGCTTCTGAAAGTATTCGGTTCAAATCTCGGCCGCGATACAGATCATTCCGAGGTCTTTTGTGATTTTCCACACTCCTCCCATGAAATACTGTTATAATACCGTTAACTAGGTCCCAACCGCTTCCTTCGGCGTCCTTTCCAGATAACTGTTGAATAATCATCGAATCATTAGACTTTCGGTAATCACAGCACCGTTAAATAAACAACGAAATGAATTCAACGGGGGATGGAAAATTTCTGTGAAGCCAACAACTGATCATTTACTCGCGAGATTCCAAGCATTTTACGTACCTTTAAGGTCCACAGGGGGCCGCCACTGATACTCATCCCGAGCTAGTCCAAACCCTCCAATCCTATTTCTTTAACATACATTTTAATATTATCCTAACATCTACGTATAGGTTCTTCTTAGTAATCTCTTTCCTTCAAGTTTTCCCACAAAAACTTTATATGCAACGATCTTCGCTCCCATTCCTGCTACATACCCTGTCCAATCTCATCGTCTTTGATTTGATAATTCTAATATCTGGCGAGGTGCACAAATTACGAAGCTCCTCAAACAATTAAAAATTACTCCGTAATTCAGCCTTTCCTTCATTCCTCTCCTTCCGTTGCTTTTTCCTTTTCATCCCATCCCGTCTGTCGTTAATACTCTCACTCGTTCCTTTGTACATTTCGTCTTCGCCATGTCTGCTCATCTGTCAGTAACAAGGCCTTATGGAGCTCCTGAAGGGACAGGACAGTAGCCTTCTTGACAAAATTTAGTCTAAATGGAAAAATGCAAAAGAAAAAAAGAGCGAAACTATTCCTGTAACAGGCCGTGAAGGCCCATACGGTACTGAGACGTCGAGGCTCCCACGTTTTCTAGATAATCGGCCCAAAGATGGTGGTAAGGATGTCAGCCTTACGTGCCGACCGGCCGCCCTTTAGTTCCCAAGAAGATTCCTGGTACTCATTTCCGTTAGAGGCTGAGTCGACCCCAGGGCCTGCGGCTGGAAGGCGTAGAAGAAAAATCAAGTCAACCGAACACAACATTCCTAAGATTGGTGTCTTCTGGGATGTGACGTCGTGTGACTTGTTACAGCATCACCCACTTTCGTAGAAACAAGCTGCCTTGAAGATGAAAGCAGTAAGTTCCTTCGAAACGTTACTAACCTTACCAGACTACATGCCGTCATATTCTAAGACAGAAATTCAGTCATGGAAATAAGAACCTAATATATCTTTTTTTTTCCTTGGCACTACAGCCCCACACTGAGGTGGATGTTAATAAAACTTGGGAAACTATTCGAGAGAATATAAAAATGTCTGCCAAAGAGAGTCTAGGTTATTATGAACCGAAGAAGCATAAGCCATGGTTCGAAGAAGGATACTCAAAATTATTAGATCAAAGAAAGCAGGCCAAATTGCAGTGGTTACAGGATCCAAGCAAGTTAAATGGGGATAATCTGAACAATATAAGACGTGATACCCGCAGGCATTTCAGGGACAAAAAGAGGGAATATCTGAAAGACAAAATTGATGAGCTTGCAATGAACAGTAAGAACAAGAATATTGGAGACCTGTATAGAGGAATAAATGTCTTTAAAAGGGGTTACCAGCCTAGCAGTAACTTGGTAAACGGTGAGAATGGTGATCTGCTTGCAGATTCCCACAACATCTTGAATAGGTGGAGGAACTACTTCTATCAGTTATTGAATGTACGTGTACATGTTACTGTCTCGTCACCAAAATGCAGGGCAATATCATGATATAAAGATAGGAAACAGATGTTTTGAAAATGTTGCACAGTTCAGATATTTGGGAACAACGATAGCAGATCGAAACCTGATTCAGGAGGAAATTAAGACGCGACTGAACTCGGGTAATGCTTGCTACCATTCAGTCCAGAACCTTTTGTCTTCTCGTCTGCTGTCCAAAAACATAAAAATTAGAATATACAAAACTATAATTTTGCCTGAAGTTCTGTATGGGTGTGAAACTTGGTCTCTGACATTAAGGGAGGAACACAGACTGAGGGTGTTTGAGAACAGGGTGTTGAGGAGAATGTTTGGACCGAAGAGAGATGAAGTGACATGAGGTTGGAGAAAACTGCACAATGAGGAGCTTCATAACCTGTACTCTTCTCTAAGTATAATTAGAATGATCAAGTCAAGGAGGATGAGGTGGGCAGGTCATGTAGCACGAATGGGGGAATGCGTATAGGATATTGGTGGGAAAGCCAGAAGGAAAGAGACCACAGGGAAGACCAAGGCGTATGTGGGTGGACAATATTAGAATGGATCTTAGAGAGCTAGGATGGGACTGTATGGATTGGATAGATCTGGCTCAGGATAGGGACCAGCGGAGGGCTCTTGTGGACACGGTGATGAACCTTCGTGTTCCATAAAATGCTGGGAATTTCTTGAGTAGCTGCAGAACTGGCGGCTCCTCAAGAAGGGCTCAGCTCCAAGAGTAAGTAAGTAAGTTGGCACTACAGCCCCAGTGGGCCTAGGCCTACCTCCATGAACTTCTCCGTTCACTTCGGTTTTTCTACATCTTAGACATACGGTAGGACTCCTTGGGCGGGTGATCAGCTCGTCGCAAGGCCTCTACCTGTACACAAACACAGAAAAACGCACACACAGAAACTAAACATCCATGCTCTGAGTGGGATTCGAACCCATGATCCTGGCTTCCGAGCGAGCGAAGACAGTGCACGCCTTAGACCGCAATATATCTTTAAAGGTTTCTAATTATCAATTTGTGACGTAATACAAATTCAGAACGCGAGGAAGGTGGCAGTATTACCGCGTAGCCCCGATACTGCTAAGCAATGTGAAAGCAGCGCTCGTCGGACTTCTCCAAGGTTACACATGCTTTTAACCGACTTCTCTTATTCATAAGCAGACTTGACAGCTCAGTGAGTACAGTGACGGACTACGAGTTACGGGGTCAAAGCGATCGAAACGTCAGCCTGCCTAGAGAGGACCCAAAACTGGCAGAAAGGAAGACCCTTGAAATACTCTGCTTGAACCACGATCTTGAGGTGGTGACACCTCCAATCCTCACAACTACCTTCAGACAGCCAACGCATCTGCTTCTTATCTTCCAGGAGGTTCCCTGTCTCTATCCTGCAAGAACTCTTTGACTTTGCGTTCCTAGCTATATGTCTAGCCCATCCTGATCTTCCAGATTTCACTACCCTAATTATATTAGCTTCTCTGAATATACGACAGAGTTGGCTGTTATGTAATATCCTAATTATTAATCTACTTCCCTTATTTTGAAAAAAAAAAGAGGCTTGTGAGATCACCTCGCTGTTTGTCTGCGTACCGCCCATAATTCTTTAGGCTTAAGAGACCAAATGTTGTCTACGTATTATCCCCACAATTTCTGTTACGAGGCTTCACGTTTGTGTCCCCCCCCCCATCATTTTTTTTTTCGTTTTCTATGCGGTCCGGGTCGTATCAAAAGAAAGTAGGCAATTAGTTCTTGCCACAACTTCGGGTTTACCTTTTAAACCGGTAGTCACTGTCAATAGACGTCGTTGAGGCATAGCGGCAATAGAAAGAAACTTCCTAATTTGCGCTGAGCATCATGAGAGCGATTCCTTACTAACTCACCGGGCCGACTGGGGCGGAAAGAGCAAACCACATGGTCATTATACACAATGATAGAAGAAGCATAAGCTCTCTGGAGCATGACCGGTGCAGTGAGATTACAGCAGACAATAAGGAACTCAGCGCCAACAGCTCACAACCGCCAATACGCTCGTACCTGCTGACATATAAGGGATTTCTGTGTTTTTGTACTTTGCCCATCGTCCGGAATTCTAATAACAATAGAAAACACTGGATGTTTCCGTCCTCAGGTGAGAGGAAGACACCTACTCTATTGGGTTCGTTAGAAAGAGCTACCCTCAATGGTTGGACATCCTATGCCCTTTTAATTATTCTATTCTACAGCTCTCTGTTGTACCTTGGTCTCTTTTTCAGTTTTTTAATCTATACACAGTTGGTAAAACTCCTTGGACGGGGGATCAGCCCGTCGCAAAGCCGCTACCTACATACAGAACAACACAAATATAGAATAAACAGACATCCATGCATCGAGTGAGATTCGATCCCACGACCTCAGTGTTTAAGCGGGTGAAGACTGTTCATGCCTTAGATGGCGCGGCCATTGTGATCGGCGTTCTTATAACTACAGCTATATAAACACGTGAGACCAGGCTTTGTTAATGGGAGATAACATGAGAAATGGACAATAAAAATTGTGACACAGCATGCATAGACCTCAAACTAACATAGAGAAAGAGGTGGAAATTTTGTGAAACGAACAAAGTCCAAGAAAACCAATGCATGTGATTAATTGGAGAATTTAATGTTTCGAATTTTTTTTTTCCATACCGCTAGCGCCATCTGTGGAACACAGTCGAAAAACCTACTAATTATGAGTGTTATATACCATCGTTAGAGCCCTTTAGAACTTATTTATACCCATTATATCTGGTACATTCGGCAAACACGGAGAATTCAAAACAGGCACACTACATGGGTTATACCAACAAAAGGTTTACAAATAGTCTACGCAAATCACAACACGCTTACAAAAAGAAGCAAGCATTGACAGTTGTCATTTAGTCATGGCCTTCATGACGGCACTGCAACAGAGGTATCTGGCCACGCACAAATAATTCAATTCAATTCTTATTTACGTGTATTTACGTGCAAACTTAACAGACCAGAGGCCAATTACAAAGTGAGTAAGAGCAGGTACAAAACTAAACAAAAAAGCACTTACAAACAAAATACGAAACAAGGTACTTACTCATGGAGCTGAGCCCTTCTGGAGGAGCCGCCAATTCTGCAGCTACTCAAGAACTTCCCAGCATTTTATGGAACCCGAAGGTTCATTACCGTGTTCACAAGAGCCCTCCACTGGTCCCTATCCTGAGCCAGATCTATCCAATCCATACCATCCCATCCTATCTCTCTAAGATCCATTCTAATATTGTTCACCCACCTTCGCCTTGGTCTTCCCTGTGGTTTCTTTCCTTCTGGCTTTCCAACCAATATCCTAAATGCATTCCTCGTCTCCCCCATTCGTGACGAAACAAGGAAGTTTATATAATAATAATTCCATTATAAACCAAGTTATCATCAAGAGGCGAGAGAAGTAAAAATATATAAATTTACAATGGTTATGCCATTATGTGGGGAGAAAAAATGTACGTAAATACATACATATGTTGCATACAATTAATACTGTAATATGACGCAAGGATCATTATGAAATATGATTAGGGAGAACAGTTTTGGCCAATAATCATAATAAACAATAACTACAACAGACACCTGTTTAGCATCAGTGAGCTTCTGGGTGTTGCCCATTGTCTAGTATTCTGCAGGGACAACATAACGTTTAGGAAACTGGATCCGTTCGCATCCTTAGACACGGTGTTTCTTTCTAGCAGTAAGGTAAGTTTTCCTTCGGCCTAATTAATAAAGCACCATGCCACAAAGTCACATGCGGAAGTGGAGGTACAGCTCCATGCCCCGGCCGCATTACCCGCCTGGAAAACATCCGGTAGAAATTGTACTATAATAGGCTGGGTGGGCCTCAGAGCCAGTCTGGACGTTATGGAGAAAAGAAAAACCTCTTGCCCTTACCAGGAATATAAATCCGTCTCCTCCGTCAACCAATGTTAATAGGCTCATCCACGTCATTTCACCTGAGGACGGGAAATATCCAATTTCCGAAACGTTGTATTCTATTCGGAGTACCAGATCATGGACGAAGTACACTGTTGTGATCTACCACCGTCAGAACTCTTCTGAACTGAAATGGGCATCTGCTGAATGGCATGAAGTTCTCTGCAATAGAGGTCTCAGGGCTTAACCGCTTAAAGCTCAGTGGTAACTATATGCACCAACTACTTTAACATTAAAACTGCGCATTCTGCCCTCAGAGTGTATCTGTGTGTTCCGTACAGTTCTCACAGTAAACAGCAGTAACCGGTTGGGCTTTGTAGAGGAGATGTAATGTTTCCTGTGAGGTACGCACTGAATTCTTATATATACTGCATTCTGCCCACAGAGTGTATCTGTGTGTTCCGTATGGTTCTCATAATAAACAGCGGCTGTTTCCCTAAACAGCAGTAACCGGTTGGGATTTGCACCGGGGACGTAATGTTTCCTGTGAGGTACGGACTGAATGTTTATATTATTTGAAAGAAATTCAGTCTTTAAAGGGTCAAGGGGCGACTGAAGGTTGTCCTCCCCATGTCAACACAATATAGTTCTCTAAATGACAGTGCTGATACGTGTACTTCAGGAACTTACGTTGCTGTCGAACGGTAAGCATACTTTACGGGAGGCCGCGAGACCGGTTCTATTGATTGAGGTACCTTGCAGTGTTCCTCAGTTCCTCCAAGCAAATGCCAGGACAGTACTTCTAGGACATTACCGCTTCCTTCCACATCCCTTCTAATTTATAATTCGCTAATCATCATTTACCGCTGTGTACCCTCAGCTACTGCCAAAGCCATTAAATAAATAAACACCGAGGAACCAAGACAGCACAATTCATTAGCGCACATGTTCAAATTTGGAAAGAATTTGGCATAGCCCATCCCATCAGTCAAACCAATCGGTAATGGAAAACTGCTGCTATAACTACTACTACTACTACTACTACTACTACTACTGCTACTAGTAATAAGTAAAAAGTAAAGTTGTACCCGTCCTGAACTAATTAAGCACTACGCCATGAAACCGTACAGGGCAGTGTACATATAGCTCCATCATCCTTGGCCTCAGCACTATATGGAAGCGTCAGCTTCACCCCCCGGGTAAAAAACCTCCGAGACTCACTGAGTAGGAGGCTGGGTAGGCCCCCAGAGGCGGTGTGGACTCTCTCTCGAAAAAAATCTCTTGTCCCTGCTCGAATCGAACTAGATTAGTCACTTTCTGCCTCAAATCTCGCAATTAGTACCTTCTTTGGAGCGATTGTGTTCCTAGAGAATTCTGAAATTATGAGTGTTATAGTCGGCAGGACTGCTTGGACGGGGGATCAGCCCGTCGCAAGGTCTCTACTAACAGAGGACAAAACAAACACATTAAGAAAGGCGGACAGACATCCATGCCTCGAGTGGGATTCCAACCCACGATCCCAGTGTTTGAACGGGTGAAGGCATTTCGTGCCGTAGATAGCGCGGCCACTGTGATCGGCTGGAAATTGTTAATTTAATGACATTACCTTGTGTGGGACACATGGAATTCCGGCGATCCGCCACTGCTGTCAAGCATTTCGCGGGGCCTCTGGTTATAAAACATGACAGAACTGGAAGAACGGGTCTTGGCAATTACATTGAATTATGCCAGGAATGTTGATCAGCCCCTTAAAAGCAGTGACTAAGCAACGTCCTTACAACACTTTTGTCTTTCCTACGGACAATTGTCAGCATTACAGAACCAGGTCACTGGGTACTCATTAGTTTGAATCTGAAACATCAAGACCTCAGCTGCCGCTCTTTCCAGTTCATAGGTGAATGGGCGTTCTCCAGATCCCTTCTGGGATGCGTTGATAGATCGTCATCGTAGTTCTTGAACTTCTACCCTGAAGATGGATACAACAAATCTCTCCGAAACACTGGTGACGATATATTAGCACAGCTCAGAACGTAATGATTTTCAGCCACCGCCCTGAGAACATACGTAAAATCTCGCAGATATTGTCCGGTTTGGATTGTCTACTAACAACTACAGAACAGAAACATCCACAATATCCAAGAGCGGGAAGATGCGAAGCCCTTCACAGCACACAACATTCTATCAAAAGTTTCTGGCTCCGTGACTAACAATAACGGGTTCTGGATTGGATGACTGGATTTATTGGCGCCTTCTTTTACAATTTCTCTCAATCACGACCAGTTACAGCGCTGTCGGTAATTGCCTGCTTCACAAATCACTAGGACACGCTCTATTCTCGCTCTCCGTTGTACTACTCCGCGCTCCTTTCTGTGCCCCCTTGCAATTCCTCGGCATGGACCCCATGGAAAACACCTCTTCTGTTATCAATTGGCCCGTTATCTAGCAATAGATATCCTATTGTTGAGAGCGTAACACCAGGGATATGTTTACCGAGCCGTTGCCTAGCAATGGTCATGAGTCACAATACATAATAATTTCACCACAGCTATTCACGACGCCATAGAAACTAATAAGGGAACATAGAGAAGTCAGCATTACTTGCACGCGAGTGATCACCCACATAACATGTACGTAAGAGACTACAAACAACGCCGACACACAAGAAAAAAGAAACTACCCTCTACTCTACGTCATATCACCACATACATTTACTTCACTTCAAAGTAATACAAATATAAAATTAATAATAATAATAATAATAATAAAATTAACATTTTAACAGAAATTCGAAACAATGTTTTAAGCTTTATGACCAGTATTACAACTTCGTAACAAAACGAGACATAGAAATTTGCAACGAAATTTATATTAATTGCTAATATGGATCCATATTAGAAACAGAATTCAATAACGAGCGTTATAATATGAATACTGCCTGATGATGATCCAGCTGGAGCGAAATATGTAGCAGATGCAAACTAATAAGCAAATGTTAATACAGTGACATTGGTTTATTTATTTGGAAATAGTTGTGCTGACGGCCACATTTTGGAACTCGAGTTTTTTCCAGCACAATCTTTTGAAAACCAATGTTTCCGTCACGTCTGGTAAGGATACTAGGAACTTCTAGATGGCCTAACTGAGTAGGAATCTTCGGTAGTTTCTTGAGGCACTAAGATACAAGCCGAAACGTGGCGGATTCGATTCCCGATGAAGTTGCTGGATTTTTCAATTGACCTAATCTTTCCAGCCGCAGTAAGGCCCTGGGGTCGACTTAGCCTCTAACAGAAATGAGCACCAGGAATCGTCCTTGGGTTAGAGGGCGGGCGGCGCGTAAGGCTGACAACCTCACCGCCATCTGTGAGCCGACTGTCTAGGAAACGTGCGACCCTCGACGTCTCAGAATCCTATGAGCCTCCATGGTCTGCTACAGGGATAGCTTTATCTTTTTTTACATCTGCTTGTGAAAACAGATCCAGCTTCTGAAATGTTTGGGGCGGGGGGGAATCAAGACGGCGGACAACATCCGAAACAACAGTCACGCCTACAATAACACATATCAACATGTTTCCTAAATGCGTTCACTGCGGGCCTGCATATCCCACTGGAACTAACGGGCATTTATTACACGCACGAAGCCATCCCATGAATGGATCAGCCGGAGACAGTGCTAAACCTGACACGTTAC
The DNA here is from genome assembly GCF_002891405.2 of Cryptotermes secundus. Classification (NCBI taxonomy): domain Eukaryota; kingdom Metazoa; phylum Arthropoda; class Insecta; order Blattodea; family Kalotermitidae; genus Cryptotermes; species Cryptotermes secundus. Next base: position 144,807 of record NW_019729938.1, on the reverse strand, counting down.
GGGAAAGAGAGTTTTGTGCATTTAAGGCATCCTTAACAACGCCGTCACTAGTTCCGACTACATAGTGTGGAATGGCTCACTGATTAGTGAATAATGAATTTGAGAGAACGTGCAAGGAAGGGGTGATGGCTTCATTTGAAATAATATCCTAACATACTCCAGGAAGGGCTAAGTAAAATTACGAAGCACGGTTTATTTAACGACGCCGTAGGTGCGAATAACCATATGGCTGAAGCACCTCTAAACCCATTACTATTTAATGACCCTGTCGCTATCTCAGATAATACAACGTCAAACTGTAGATCAGTAATACATTGGAAAATATATGGAAGGAAGTGGTCGTGGTCTAATTTGAGATACTATCCCACACTTTGCGTGGAGGGCCCGACGAAAATCACTTATAGTCTAAGTGAGGATAGCCGATCTCCGGACGGAGATATGAACCTAGACCCCTCCTTGGAGTGCTAGCCACTGAACCACGACGTTCAGTATTAGCAACCGTTACACGTTGCTATGGCAACAGCTGTTCAAGCAGAAGAAATGGGAGATAGGACGTCAGTGCATTATGTAGGATGCGTCCGTTCCCAAATTATTCGGAGGGAGGACAGCGTGTCTCGTCATGTGATCCGTCGCGACGCCAACAGGTACGGGCGGTGTGTATCGATTCCAAGCGTCGAATGTCGCACTTCGTACAATTACAAGTTCCGAGAAGAACTTAATTCGCCCAGTTTCTCTCAGATTAACGCTATGTAGAGGTACAGACTTACATTGACAATAAAGTGCCGAGTCAGAAATAGAGCCCCTATACTTAAAGACGGAAGATGTGATAATGTGCTGCCTGTCCAGAGCTATTGCAAGCCTGTGGAAGAGGTGATAGATGAGTATGCAGCAATCGTGGAATGATGATTAGTAGGGGAAAACCAAATAAACTCGGAGCGAAACCTGTTCCACTGCCGCTTCGTCCGTCATGAATCTCAGACGCATAATCACGCGGGGACTGAACCCGGGGCACCATGGCTGGAGCCTGAGTATAACCGTCAGACCGATGATAGGGTTCTCCTTGCATTAACAACTGCACAATTCGGTGATCCATTTGCATGCATATTTTCCACTGCACTTGAGTCAGGGAAAGAATGGACAAGGACGGGGGCGAGGGAGGGTTCAGGCCTTCCACCTGCTCCCCTGCATACATCGTATCATGTCAACATCACGGATTCGCCTCTCTGCTTTAGGAGAAAGCCATTTATTTAATTACTGTACCCTGCTGTAATCGCTAATGTCAACTACTTCAATAACACATTAATATAACAGTAAATATAATGTATTTTCTTACAATAATATAACACAATTTTTAATAAAAGTCATAACAGACCAAGCCAGAAAGAAAGAATGAATAATTCGCGGGAATGGGTGAAAATACGCACAGGGGAAGTGGCTGGTAAGCAGACAGGTGGATGAGAATCTGTGTTCATTCTTTCCCTGACCCGATTCCGTTTTTGTCTGATATGGTCTCAACATTTCACACCGTCTAGAAAATACTCAAAAGATCGCAGGCTGGAGGGATGAATGGTTTAAAGCTATGTAATAAAATTAGAACATAATGTGAATTGTTTCCCATGTGGAATACCTGGGTTCATTACTCGATTGGTCCCGCGTAGGATTTTTGGTAATAATAAATTCTTGGGGGTTTCAAGGTCCATTTTCCCTGTCATTTACACGACAAGTTGTCCAGTTGCTTACTGTGTACCACAAACATAACATCATATAAAAATGAATGAGCCGATCAATCAATCTGTTTGAGTGAAGCACACAGCACATAGAACAAGCAAGTATCCCGGCTTCCATGCCAACCAAAATACTGCTGCTCATGTAAATTCGTCGACATATTTACACTACACTTGTCAGTAGCTAAAACAGACACGAAACTGCTCTAAACTACAGCGCTCTGCGTGTGGCTCGCTATGGTCACTGAGGCCACTACTTTGATACCAGAGGTCATGCTGCGCAGAACAATGACGCTGAGATACATCCAGGACTTTTTAAAGAAAGCACGATAGAAAAATGTCAGGGAGGAACAAATAAAACCACGAAACGTTAGGGAATTCGAATTCCGAACCTGGCACCAATATACTCTTCCAAGGAAAGAAGCACGAACCTGTAAACCGAAATACCGACACAAGCCTCAGTCCAACCGAAGGCGTATTCCCAGAGACCGGATTTTGAATATTCTTGCTCTGAGCAGTAAAAAATCTTCCAGGCCCTATCAGCCGTTCAGATAGTATAGTTACTAGGATAGATACTAGAGAATTTGGGTTCGATTTCCGGTGGGTACCGATATTATTCAGGAGCCTGGGATAGCTCAGTCGGTATACAGACTGGCTACGGATTGGACGGCCGAGAGATCGGAGTTCCAGTCCCGGTCGGGTCAAAAATTTTCTCTTCTACACGTCGTACAGACCGGCTCTGGGGTTCACCCAACCTATCTAATGGGTATCGGGGGTAAAGCGGCCGGGGCGTGAAGCTATCACCCATCTTCAGCTAGTACCGAGGTCAAGAAAATATGGATCTATACATCCCCACCAGCATACGTCTTCATGATGTAGTGCTTAATTAGTTAAGCACAAGTACAACTTTACCTTTACCTTTTACCGATATTCTCGTGTTCATTACCGCCATCCACACGGGTTTTGGAAGCCCGGCCAGCATCCTATCCAGTATTTAACGACGCTGTCAGAAGCTGAAATATATAGCGCTGAGTGACAGGATACTCAGTGGACAACGGCGCAGGCTGGTGCACTGATAATGCTCTACACCAAGGGTCTCCAAACTATGGCCCGCGGGCCACATCCGGCCTGCGAAAGAATTGTGCAGAAATGCGCCAATTGAACTAATTTTCCAGTGAGTACTGGTAAATGTGATTCCAAGCTTATTGGCCTGACATATTATACTGCAGTTCGATGGCTTAGCTGTGGAAAGGTTCTTTCGCGCTTCTTTCAGCTCAGGAATGAAACTGATATATTTCTTACCGAGAAAAATCATCACGAAACACTTTTATCAGATACCGAGTGGCTTTGGAAATTAGCATTCTTTGCTGATGAACCATTTGAATTTAAAGTTGCAGGGAAGCGGCCTCCGTAGTCTAGACTTAACGTTCCCACCTCATGACTCGTGGTACGCGGGTTCAAACCCGGCGGAGGTCGTGGAATTTTTAAGGGCAGAAAAATTCAGGGAACAAGTCCTCCGGGAGGGACTTTAAGCCGTGGGTCCCGTGTCGTAGCTTTACGGCACGTAAAAGAACCTCATATCTCCAAAGGAGGTCACTGAGCCAAATTCAAAGACATTTCCCGCCCAACAGTAGTCTCTAACGCCTCTGATAGATGGGGGAAGCATTATAGATACCGCAAGCCAGTAGAGGCCGAACTCGCTGGCTCGGTCGGGACTGATAGTACGCACCAATATCCGTAGGGTATAGAGACTGGTAGAATATCACAGAGGGAAGTACAATGGACCAATACTGGTCTAAGTGCATGGGGAAACCCACCCTCTCCAATAACTAACTAACTAACTAAAGTTGCAGGGTGAAAATAACTTAGTCTGTGATTTATTTGCACTTATCAAGGCATTCAGAGCAAAGTTGATACTTCTGGAAAGCCAAGGGAAAAATTGTAACTTTGTTCATATGCTATACTGTGCAGAGTTGTATAAAAAGGGCGAAGCAGAATTTCCTTCCTCGTTTGCAAATTTAGTCATTTCAGATTTGAAAGAACAATTTCGGAAGCGATTTGCTGATTTGGATT
>NW_019729938.1:104020-140945 GCF_002891405.2 Cryptotermes secundus | reverse complement strand
CTACTTGTGATTAGCGTTGCAAACTTTGAACCTCAATTTAATCAGATTTTAAGAATGCAAAAAGAGTTCCATCATTCACATTAATTGTTTTATTATAATTTGTGATGAAAATATGATCATTTGCTGCTACTGTCTGTTGTCGTTAATATACGATAATTTATTCTCACGTACTTTGTATTTAGTTTATGAAATTCTGTGCTTTCAATAAAACTCATATACCTAGAGCTATTAATTTCTCATTTTATCCGGCCCGTTGAAAGTGCTGAATTACCTAATGTGGCCCGCGGTTCGAAACGTTTGGAGACCCCTGCTCTAGACTTGTATTCAGAAGATCAGTGCTTCTAATCTCGACCAGGACACCGGCTGGGGTCCTTTCGCGGATTTTCTCAGTCCCTCCAACAAAAATGCAGAGATGGCACCTCGATTAGGCCAGGACCGCTTCCTTCCAAATCCCTTCCCTTTCATTATTTACCATTATACCATTCGACACTATGCAGTCAGAACAGAAAGAAAGGGATCAATAATGGTCTAACTTGATGTGCCTATTATTGGAACATTTGCATGGACGGATTAAGGAAAATTCACGAAAACCGGATAGAGATTTGAACCCGGGACTTTCCGAATAGAAAACAGAGTAAACACTCGCTCAACAGCGACATTCGGTAACAGGACAAAGAGCGTATAAAATACAAGCAGATAAATACATAAATACAGGAATGAGGGATAGAGGAAGAATTGATGGGGGAAGGGAGCTGCAGGTTACCAGGAAAGGGATCCAGATGTGTTTACATGCGCCGCCGACCCCTAAAATAGCTGCACCAAGGTACAGAGTTGTCCCTCTGCTCCATGGCGTGGGGGGAGGGAGGGATCTCCACGCATCCTGGGACTAAAAACACTGCCAACTAGTTTCTAGTAATGGACTGACCGAATGAAATTCCAGGACTACCAAAGCCCGCCAATGAACAAGATCCTGAGCCAGTTCCATCCACCTCCCATCTCTCTAAGATCCATCTTACTAATTAACTGATTCTCTGGTAGCAGAACCCGAAGGTTCAGCACAACTAATACCAAAGCCTGCCACTGGACACAATCCTGAGCCAGTTCCATCCACTTCCCATCCTCGCAGCCCATTTCCCTAAGATCCATCTTACTAATTAACTGACTCTCTGGTAGCAGAACCCGAAGGTTCAACGCCGCCAATACCAAAGCCCGCCACTGGACACGATCATCAGCGATCTGAATCCGATTCACAATTTATATTTCCCTTGCAGTAATTTTAAATTATCCTCACCACAACCGAAACGAGAAAATTCTACATCAACTTTGGGAAGATGGTGTGGCCCACATTCAGATACTGAAGCAACGTGTGCAACGGATGTCAACAGACCACATAGGCAGAGCAACAATGGAATATGGGCCTAAACAAGACAATGAGGCTGGGGTGGACCTAGGAAAAAGTGGAAAAACCAACAGCATGCTTTACTTACGAACATGGAAGAAACCTTTTGAGAAGGACGAGGAAGAGGGATAAGAAAATTTCTTCGAGGTATCCTTCTGCTAGGACTATCATTAAGTTTCCATGATGAACTTTACCCCGCAACAACGTAATTTTAAGAGCATAATTACGGGCCAGTAATCCGGCAAAACCTGAGATTCGAGACGGAAAGTTCGATATGCGATTGTTTGGTGGCGGAAATACGCAGTGCTCTGGGTGGCCGACCACCGTACCAAGGCCAGCAGGAAAGAGGACAATGAGGCTAGGGTGGGCCTAGGAAAAAGTGGAAAAACCAACAGCATGCTTTACTTACGAACATGGAAGAAACCTTTTGAGAAGGACGAGGAAGAGGGATAAGAAAAATTCTTCCAGGTATTCTTCTGCTAGGACTCCCTCGCCATTCGAGCTATGTGCCTTGCCCATCGTAACACTCTTGACTGATTAACTTTAAGAACATAAACCGAGTTTAATTAATCAAATGTTGACTACGAACAACTGTATAGTGTGCCACGCGCACGGCATCTGAACACCCTATAAAAGCTTTACATTCAAGAAGTCTGACTTCATCATTACGTTTCCGTGATGAACTTTAACCCGCAACAAAGTAATTTCAAGTGCATAATTACGGGCCAGTAAACCGGGAAAACCTGAGAATCGAGACGCAAAGTTCGATATGCGATTGTTTGGTGGCGGAAACACGCAGTGCTCTGGGTGGCCGACCACCGTACCAAGGCCAGCAGGAAGGAACAATAGACAGACATTTATTAGAACTCGTTATAGGGCCGACAGAGATATGCATCCGGCCTGACCACTGCCTGTGGTGTTGTTTCGGGTCCCAACTGACGCAGAATCAACTGCAGACGCTGTATAAATTCAGAAGGAGGCAATATGTTCCTCCGAAACGTTGAATTTGCCTAGCACATCACGGTGTAATAATCAGACGATCACAACATGAAACTGTCGCGGAAACCTCAAATTTTACTCTATTTTTCGTTACTACTATTTGCGCCACAGATGCAATGGTTGGTCCTCTTCGGCACGGCCTCGTCTGTAAAGGTTTGTTCTCTAGATACCAATCAGCACTAGGGGCGTATATTAGTGATAAAATATTAATGCTGAGATAACAATCTTTCGGAATGTGATGGCGTATACGTTGGTAAATATATACCAACGCTTCGGCAGATCCTGCTGCCTCCATCTTCATGGAAAAAGTGAAGCGATAGAAATGGTACGTGACATATGTGAGTAGCGATACTTGGCTATGACCGAATCAATGGGAACAACAGTGGCCCACAATTCCCCACAGGGCTTATTCTTATACCCTGAAGATGGAAGTATCAGGTTCCTCCGAAACCTCTCTACTATATTCAGTGCAATGACAACCTCGGATCTCATAAGTACTTCATGTGTCAGCCGAGTTCATTTGTCAATAATACAAAGTGAGTGACGCAACGCTTTCTACTGTCGTAATGACACTGATCTGCGAGGTACAGTCTCGCATGACAAACAGTAGCCAACCGGCAGAGCTAATTACATCTCTGGGGCAGGGAAAAGCTAACAGTCTCTCAAGAAATCTTCCCGCCTTCTACGAACCCGAATGTTCATTACCGTGGACCATATCCTGTACCAAACGTATCCGATGCATACCTCCCACCCTACTTAAGATCAATCTTAATAGTATCCTCCTATTTACGACAAGGTATCTCAAATTTTCTCTTACCTTCGGGTTTTTTTTGTCGACTCAAATTTTATACATACGAGGGAGAGTCAGTAAATAGGTCACAAATGGAAGTAAAACAGCTGAAATGGACGTAATAGGTTTTAAGTATCACTAGGTAGCAGCACAGTCCGGCTTCATGATAGTCTAGGCAGCGCATGCGCACGTTCAGGGACCGGTTTCAGTAGGCGACCATGCTGTACTACCGAAGAGCAGCGTTCTGTTGTGTTTTTGTGGGCAAAAGGACTCAATGCAAACGATATTAATAAAGAAATGTTTCCTGTTTATGGTTAGAAGTGTCTGTCGCGTAAAGCGGTTCACAGCTGGGTCGAGAAATCCTCTCAAGGACGTTCGAAAGTCTCAGATGATGCTCGACCGGGTGTGGAAGTGCCTGAGACGAGTCAAAAGACTTCCGTGCTGCGGGTTTCGACGCACTGGTAAAGCGATTGGACAAGTGTATCAATGTTGGAAGATATGCCGAGAAATATGTAAATGCTTCTTCCAGGTTCGAATATCACATATTATAAGTTTTATATCCATTTGTGCCATATTTACTGGCTCTCCCTCGTATTTTGACTTTAGTTAAAGACGCTGTTAGTGGCTCAGATAACATAGTGTCAAATGGTAGGATGGTTAGCAAATAATGAACTAGGAAGGGTGTGGAAGCCAGTAGTCGTGACCTATTTTGAAGTACAATACCAGAACTTGCCTGGAGGGACTGAGGAAACCCATAAAATCCCACGTAAGGATAGACTGTCTCTTGGCCGAGATATGAATTCGGACCCTCGCCAGTATGAAAGGAGGGTTAATACCCACCCAAACTCTGCACACCCCTCTCATCCAACCCCGACTGCTAAAACAGCGAATGCCCCTACGGTCTAATCGCCCTATGCTACCTGCTCAACAGTCCGGCCAAGGTGATGTCTTATTAATCCCGAACTCTAGTTGTGTCCTATCGATTGTCTTCGGATCGTGCAGTTTCCATGGAGATGCCTAACCCTCGACCGATATTTCGCATAAATATACGTAACATCCTTTCCACCATGCTCAACTATGACATATGCACTATACAGAATGTCCCAGGAGGAAAGGTCAGTATTCACAGTATCGGCAATTCTAAGCAAGAAAGTGTATACGTACATGTCCTATTCAGAACGGTTTCCGAGATAGGGCTACAGTATTTCACTGCACTGTACGCTGTACAGACGAGCAACACGCCATGCCTTCACACGAGTTGCAAAGTGCATTGATGTGGACGTTCGAAAATGTATTGTACCAGGTAAACTGTACCAACTTTGTCACTTGAACAATAAATACCGCCCATGATACGTATGTAATGGCCGTCTTGTAGTGCACTCAGTTTCATATGTCGCTTCTTACTACATGTTTCGGCAACATAGTGCCATCTTCAGGTTCGTTATTTACGCTAAGCTATTACATTGTTTGCCATCTTGTGTCTTTCATAAAATTACTTAGAAAGTACTTTATTCGTCAACTATAATAAAATTTGTATATACTATTATAGTTGACGAATAATGTACTTTCTAAATAATTTTATGAAAGACACAAGATGGCAAACAATGTAATAGCTTAGCGTAAATAACGAACCTGAAGATGGCACTATGTTGCCGAAACATGTAGTAAGAAGCGACATATGAAATTGAGTGCACTACAAGACGGCCATTACATACGTATCAAAATCAGTGCAACAGGACGCTAAAATACAACATAATAAATACCGGCATTAGAAACAGTACGTAATATATAGCTGTCTTATTAACAGTTCTGGAACCGTACAGTGAAATAACGCTATCTCGGAAACCGTTCGGAAAGGACACATGTGCATGTGTACACTCTTTTGCTTAGAATAACCGATGCTGTGACCTCCCAGAATATTGTACTTTCATCCTGGGACACCCTGTATATACAGCATTGCATTAAACTTCTCACTTGTTCACTCAGAGTAGGAGGTCGCCCCAAATTAATGATAATTAATCACGCAATGGTTTAACGACGAGAGCTTGCCTTCTCGGCTCGTGCCAGTTCCTTCAGTCTGTGATACCTTCTGCCCAGTTTGCTGCAACATTCGGCCTATGTCTCCAGGCGAAGCGAAACCAATTCCACCATCTTCTGCATCCCAATTGTCTGAACACCTGCCAAGGCATATTTTCGCCAAGTTCGTTTTAATTCGCAAATTTTCCCGCGATTTATAGTGATTAATTTGGGGGACGGACACCCTGTATTTCCAAAAGGTGTGAGCTGCGATTCACACCCGTCTCATGTCCCTGTTCGTTATTCAGTCCTTATACTCTACTTCACCTGCAGAGTTATGGTTGTTTTCAACGACGATTCGTCTACTGCAGAGGTTACGTAACACCAAATGCTGGAAGGACGATTATAAATGTAATTTTCATCTGACCGTGTGGTCTTGTAACACATGAATTTTGCCACATTTTCGAAAGTATTATTACGAACAAGGTCTCTTCCACAAACCATTTACCGTCTTGATCAGTGTGTATGATGTCTGATACACAAAACTACTCGTTACCATGGGAACAAAGGCAGCATAGCTGTCTTCCGTTATCATTAAGTGACCTGTCGCTGTGATCGCTTCTAAGAGCTGAGTTTTGATGAACAGCGCGGAAGAGCATGTGGCGGGCCAATTTCGGGAACAACACAAGATCAATATGTCAGCGCCGGGCCTAACGGGTGATCCAACAGCAAGGTGCAGTGTTACGTACCCTTAAACGTTTATACAAAACATTGATTACTATATGAACCATCTGCATTAACATTTGAAGACATTTAAAAACCATTCCAAAACATCTATAAGCTACAGCTACAAAGTTTACAAGTTAGTGACGATGGTATATTCATACAATGGCGATGTTCTGGGCATTATCTATCGTCTTCATTTTCAACTTGAGAGACTGGATTCTGCCCCGTCCTCAGGTAAGAAGTCTACCCTCTTGAACCCAATCGACAGTGAGCAAAGCCCTGTCTCTGAAGACACGGACTAATTGCATCGATTGAAACGACGTTTCGAAGAAAGTCTCCAAAACGTCGCTTCAAATATAAATTCAGACGCCGAATAATGTTCATAAAATTGATAACTCTAAAACGGTCTGGTTTTTGGTTCACTGTGAGAAAAGACATCAGTGAGACACAAGTTGCGTAATGCTGCTGTCACTGACGGAAAACTCCCCGCATTTGATTCTTTCAGAAAGAAGATATATTCAAAAGAGCTTCCAGTTTAAGTGACGAGTCCTGAAACCTGAGCTGCAAGTTAGCTACTAGACGGTTCATAATTTCTTCTTCTATCACCTTTCGTATTAGGTCCTCTGGTCTTTCTCCTATCAGACTATCCTATCTGGACCTATGGATCTTACAGACAGCTGACAGGACCCCTTGGACGGGAACTCAGCCCCGTCGCGAGACCGCTACCTACTCGTACACAGGACAACACAGACACAGAAGAAACGCGGACAGACGTTCATACCTCGAGTGGGATTCGAACCCACAATCTGAGTGTTTCAGTGGGCGCGAAGACCGAGCGGCCACTGCAGTCGGCGGTTCACAATTTGTAGTGCTCAACCTGCTTCGTAGCCAGCAGATCCCAGGTTCCAATCTCGACCCAGACACCGGCTATCATCTCTTTGTCTTCCTCAGGCCATTCAGGCAAACGCCGGGATAGTTTCTCAAATTACACCAATGACCGCTTTCTTCCAGTTCACTATTCATTAATGTTATCATCAGGAGATATTTAATCCGAATCACTGAAGGTAAAGTTGTCCCTGTGCTTAAGTAATTAAGCACTAAGCCATGAAGGCGTAATGGGGGAGAGTATGTACAGAGCCACATTTTCTTGACCTCTGCACTGGTTGGCGGTGAGTGGTCACACTGATGTCCCGGCTGCTTTACCCCCGGTACCCACTGGATAGGAGGCTGGGCGGGACCGAGGACTGGTCTGGACGACGTGGAGAAGAGAAAATTCTTGCCCTTACCGGGACTCCGACCCCTCGGTCGTCCAGCCCATAGCTAGTCGCTATACCGACTGCACCATCCCGGTTCACTAGGTCCCTTGTACTGCGGCCACTTCTGGCCTATTGTACCAGCCCCAGATGATAGGTCAGGGTGATTGTGGAGCAGTTGGTGGGACGAAGATTGGCAGGGGAAACCTAAGTACTGGGAGAAAACCTGCCCCAGCGCCACTTTGTCCACCACAAATCCCACTTGACCAGACCCGAGGTCGAACACGTTCCGCCGCGGTGGGAAGCCAGCGACTAACCGCTTGAGCTATGGCGTGGCCTTGGCTCTTAGTGTTACTCAGTTACTGAAAGGATCGTTAAATACACGTAGGCTCCGCCAAATTTTATTCGAATGACCAAACGAAGGATGAGCACATGTAGAACGCACATGAGACACAACAAATGCATACAACATTTAATCGGTAAACCTGAAGGGAAGGCTTAAACGTAGATTGGAGGGTGATATCAAAATGGATCTTACAGAAACGGGACGTATGTGGACTGCATTCATCTGGCTCCTGTGAACACGGTAATGCAACTCCGTATTGCACAGAAGGCGGAGAAGGAATCTGCTTCGTGGAGTCAGTAATGCACGTGATGGTTGCGTGTGGTCCCTGGTTCGCCCGTACGAGAATCGCATACTCTGCAGCATTCTGGTTACGTTGTAATGCCCTCGCACTAGCACTCGGGGAGAAGCGCCTCGATAAGCTCAGCTCGCCATGTACGTCACTGCCATAACATGGTACATCCTCTGGGCGCCATGTTATTTCCTTCCGCCTGATGCTCCAGCACTGGAATCGCTGGGGACATTTACATAAAATGGCGCTGGAGTGACCTCCGACGAAACGACCCTGGTACTGATTTTCGTTTTAAATTGGTCACTCCTTTCAAATTATATTTCAGGAGACTAAGAGACAATATGCATACAAATATAAGATTTTTCCTTTTTGATGATAGTGCTAAAACGAAAACAGAGAATATGTAATGGAAACAAAATGATCTGACAATGTTAGTGCCACTCCTACACAGAAGGACTTGCAGCACACTGACGCAAAAGCAGCAATGGTACAATGTGCGGTTGTCATTAACAACGCAGTTCTCAAAGTAGCAAGTACGTGAATTCCATGGCAACGGGTCTTTTGTGTAGAAAGGTATGGGGAGAGCATTCATGCCTACCACACACGAAGCTGTTTGCTCCACGGGGGTCAGTTGCTGCTGCTGAGGGTTCAGGACGCAGCAGAGGGACACTTCACATGTGACAGCGAGAGGCGACATGCCAAGCAGACAGGGGATCCTCTTTAATTTATTTATTTATGATGATTAATGTCTTCTGGGAGTGGGGTCGGGATAGCTCAGTCCATATAGCGACTGGCTACGGGCTAGACACCTGAGGGGCCGAAGTTCGAGTCCCGATAGGTGCAACAATTTTCTCCGTGTCGTCCAAACAAGTTCTGGGCTCACTCAGCCTCCTATTCAAAGGAACCGCGAACTCTTTCCTCGGGGGAAAAGCAGCAGGGGCGTGAAGCTCATCACTCACCTCCAACTAATGACAAGGCCAACACAACGTGGATCTATACATCCACGCCCCCACATCTCTTCATGGCGCAGTGCTTAATTAGTGGAGCACGGGTACTTTTAGTCTTCCGGGAATTGAAGCGTCATAGACTGTTGGTAGGCACCAACGTTTCGGAGAAACTTACGACCTTCATCTTCAAGGTATATCCCGCAGCTCTTCACAGAAGAGCTGAGCTCTTCTGGAGGAGCCGCCAATTCTGCAGCTACTCAAGATTCCCAGCATTATGGAACCCGAAGGTTCATTACCGTGTTCACAAGAGCCCTCCACTGGTCCCTATCCTCAGCCAGATCGATCCAGTCCATAACATCCCATTCTGTCTCTCTAAGATCCATTTTAATATTGTCCACCCACCTACGCCTTGGTCTTCCCAGTGGGCTCTTTCCTTCTGGCTTTCCCACCAATATCCTATATGCATTCGTCTCCCCCATTCGTGCTACATGCCCTGCCCACCTCATCCTACTTGACTTGATCATTGTAATCACACTTGGAGAAGAGTACAAGTTATGAAGCCCCTCATTGTGGAGTTTTCTCCAACTCCTGTGACTTTGTCTATCTTCGGTCAAAATATTCTCAACACCCTGTTCTCAAACACCCTCAGTCCATGTTCCTCCCTTAATGTCAGAGACCAAGTTTCACACCCATACAGAACCATAGGCAAAATTATATTTTGGTAATTTTAATTTTTACGTTCTTAGACAGCAGACGAAAAGACAAAAGGTTCTGGACTGAATGGTATCAAGCATTACCCGAGAGGACTCTCCTCTTAATTTCCTCCCGAATCCGGTTTTGATCTGTTATCGTCGTCCCCAAATATCTGAACTGTGCCACATTTTCAAAACATCTGTTTCCTATCGTTATGTCATGATTTTGCCCTGCATTTTGGTGACGAGACAGCAACACTAATTCCAGTTATTTTAGCAGTCCGCGCCCGCAAGTTATATTATGACGCCGTGCAGTTCGGGAGTGGAAGATGAAGCCTCCATCTTCAGGGTCGAAGAATAAAGCCAAGCAAGAAACCAGCAATAAGCAGAGGTGCTACGTTGGCTCACTTTCAAGAGACTACACGGCGTTACATCTTCATAACCGCGATGTGAGAGCCTCACATCCTGAATGGGCTGTATCTCTTCAGTATTACCATAAAAGTGGGCAGTGATAGCCCTTTCTGCTATGGAAACCTCCATAAACAGATGACGCCAATTCCGCCAACTACATCTTGTTACTAAGCTGTCAATATACCAATTACCAGAGCTAAGATACTTTAAACACTACAGATAACCCAAAGGTCTGACCCAGCGATAGCCGGTTGACACTTATGGCCCGCGACCTTACAGCTGCTTGTGGCTATACTACAGGGTGCATTTTATGAGGGGGGATTATCCACAGACTGGAAATCTTCCAGTGCTAGAATATTCTATGCATCTCCCTTCCTTCGTTACTCCCCTTGAAGTCTGTCTAAATAATATTTAGAAATTCAGTTCATATGTCACAGAAAACACACTGCGTCTCTATTAAAAACAATCGACTAATGCTGTTTGAGGAAATCGCAGTTTATTGGAAGTATAATTTGAAAAAAAAAATGCACTGTGGGCAGAATGCAATGGTTCTCAGTGTTAACCAGCAGGTGCATATACAGATAAGCTTTGAAGGGTAAGCGACATTCTTTCAGCGCCAGTGGTTACAGAGCACCGCATGAGACATGACACGAGCAGCGCGAGTAAGGAAATGGTGACCTTCACGGAGAGGAAAACCAGGAGGGACATGGTTTGACGAAAACTAGGAGGGGCATGGTGGGAGGAAGGCGGTTAGAGGAAAACTAGGACCAGCATGGTGGGAGGAAAAGCAGGAGGAGCGTGGTCTGAGGAAAACTAGGAGGGATATCGCTGTGACGGATGGAGGAAAACCGAGAGGAACATGGTCTTGAAGGACAGAAAAGCAGGAGGGACATGATAGGGATGGATGGAGGTAAAATACGGCGGAGAAGCTAGTCAAGACTCGAACCTGGCTAGAATGCTAGAGTGGGCAACTCTGCTAGGGGCCGAGTCTCCTGGTTTAAGGCTCGAAGCGAGGTCCGGGGACTGAGCTGGGCGGGTTGAGGGTCTGGCTCACATAATCAGCCGTATAAATCAGAGTTCTGAAGGGGGATGATGATTCAAAGAAACACGAGCGAAGAGAGACGAGGGTGGAGGGTGCTGAGATGTGGGGGACACAATAACGTGTCCCTTTGCCTGTCGAGTATGATCTCGAACCGACGTTTACGCTCTTGTTCATTCAACGGCGCTCTCGGTGGCTCGCAGGATGATTGAAACACTACGCCATGAAGACGTATGGGGCAGTGGATATACAGATCCAGGGTTTCTTGATCTCGACACTAGTTGGAGGTGAGCGGTTAGCTTCATGCTCTGGCCGCTTTACCCCCGGTGCCCATTGGATACGAGGTTGGGTGGGCCCCAGAGCCGGTCTGGACGATGTGGAGAAGAGAAAATTCTTGACCCTATCGGAACTCGAACTCCGACTCCTCAGTCGTCCAGCCAGTATCCAGTCGCTATCCCGGCTCCTATAGCAGGACGATTACTGAATGAACTGGAAAACTGTATGTAACGAAGCGGTGGTGGCTTAACTAACGGTACTATTCCTGTTAGGAGCGCGTATTCGCTCACTTCTCTTTCATCATTTCGAAAAGCGAATGACTTACGGACTAAGCATATTTGACACAGTCTGTACGGTTCATTTTCGTCTACAACTGTCGTTCTAAACAGCCGGTATAGCGAGCTGCACGACCGAGGTGGCGGAGTTCGAGTCCCGGTAGGGTCAAGAATTTTCCTCACAGCGTCCAGACCGGTTCTGGGGTCCACCCAACCTCCTATCAAATGGGTACCGGGGGCTCTTTCCCCGAGAGTAAAGCAGCCGGGCTGTGAAGCTGACCACTCACCTTCAACTACTGCAGAGGTCAGGAAAATGTGGATCTATACATCCACTCCCCCATGCGCCTTGATGGCGTAATGTTAATGAAGCTTACCTTACTGTTCTAAACATCTTTATGTCCGATAAATATTTAACCAGTTATGCTAGAGCTGGGCACAGAAACGTATGGAGGTCTTCATGTAAAGTGTCCGTTCCTGTTGTCCGATTTTAACCAGAAGAGGAATATGTCGCCAGATTTTAGTAAAACTCGTCAATCCTTTCGATGCTCTTACTCACCCGTTGTCTGTTTCCACGGTAGCATATAAATTTCATTGTCGAGAAGTCACTAATATTTATCTTCCTTTCTTGTTGACGGTGGCTATAAATGTTTACTTCAGATAAGTGGAACCCAGGCGAGAAGACCAGTAGCTACGAGTATTACGCGAGAGAACTCGTGCGCAGCATCGGAAGGGTTAATATAAGATTTCATCAAAGTTTTTTCTGCCCTTGAGTTATTCATGGGGACATATAAACAAGCATGGCGAATATAATAGGCGCGCTTTTTGCGACCTTGCGTTGCGAAAGCGCCAAGAACCACATACACACACCCTACAGGAATAGCTCCTAGCGTCACTAAGATGTCCGCAATTCTCGCAAGTCGACAGACACTACTTTCAAAACGATCGACATTTCGAAAGACAATTAGCCGTCAGAGGGGACTCAAATCGATTGCAGCTCGGCAAACAGCCATGTCCGGAATTACGTTCTGGTTTTTGTGTGGCTGGGGATAAACAAAAGAGGGCAACAATGTGCGATGTAAATGGATTTCCGGGAAATCTCGTTGAATGAAAGTAGATGCCATCAACTCAAGGGGTGGAAAATCAGATCAGAGGGGTCAGAGAAATCAGTGGCGGCCACTAAAATATACTGCAAGACAAGAAAAGAGGCAGGAGTGGCACAAACAGACAGGGATGGAGACTTCTGCAGAGAGATAGACTCATGAAGAGAGAGAGAGAGAGAGAAATAGTTACAGAGAAAATGACCGATCAGGTCTGTTCAAGCGGTAAAGATTCTAGCATGTTTTCGCAAGATGCCGAGCTCGAATCTTGCCCAGAACACTGACTGTCCTTACTGTGGGTTCCCTTTTCTTTCCCTCATTTTCTCCAGACAAATATGGGGACGATAAGTTAAAGTTACGCCACGACCACTTCCATCCACAAACAAACAAAAACAAGTTAGTGCCAACTTCAGCGGCTAGAAGGTGTCGCGTGGTCAGCGCAACGAATCCCCACAAGACCGGAGCCGCTATTTCCTTGAAACAGCTCCTCAATTATCCACATGAGGCTGAGTGGACCCCGTTTCAGACCCACTATTTCTCAGACAAATCCGGTAGCGCTGGGAATCGAACCCAGGACCTCTGGGTCTGTAGTCTGGAACTCTGACCACATCCAGCCACACCCTCTCCAATCCATGAATAATTATTCATCGTCCAGTTCTTCGACGTTAAGTCTGAATTACTGAAGATTCGTTAAAACTAAAAATAAATACACAGGGAAACAGAAGACAGAGACGACGTTTTAAGTTATTTCTGGAAAAAAATTAAGGAAAAAAAATAAAGCTGACCATGGAATCGGGGTTCGACTCCAGACAGGAACAGTAGATTTTCTTTTCAACATGTTCAGACCTGCTCAGGGAACAACCAGCCCCCTCTTCAAGGGGTACCGGGAGCTCTTCACCCGTAGACAAAGCGGTGTGACCACTCATCTCCATCCAGTGCTGAGGTTAAGAGTGTGTGGAGCTATCCCTCAGCACCTCAATACGTCCTAATGGCGTGGTGTTTATTTAAGCACAGGGACAACTTTACACTGATCATGATACGAAGGCGTATGGTGGAAGTGCTGATTAAGCTCCGTATATTCTCAAGTCTCCGCAATAAATGAAGATGAATGGTGAGCTTCACGTCATGGCCGCTTTAACTGCTGTGGAAACAGCGACACTGCCACGGCACAGAGAAGAGCGGATTGGCATATAGCGGTAACGAATGGCTGCATTGAGTTCGAATCCTGGCAGGGGGCAGGTTAATTTTACTACGAGGTTTATAGTGGTTTTCCCCGAGTTCGCGAAGGAATCACGCCTCGACACGGCTCTTCTGTCACAGATGGCCAATTCGAGAAACAACCCAACTGGGCCCCAGGGCCGTTCTGACGGTCGGATTCCCCTACAATGCTGACACACGCTGTTAGACATGACAAATGGACTTCCCACGTCAAGATACAGTTGGTGTAACCAACTACACGAAGCAGAGTGCTCCATTAGAAGCTAACGGTCGCTCAGCTAGTAGAGGCCACTCCACAATCTTTCAAGCTATTTCTTCAAGGTCATAACCTCCCATCTACTCCTAGGTCTTCCAAGAAGTCTTTAGTGTTTCAAACCTACATGCTGTGAACATTTCTCCTTTTTCCTATGCGTGCTACATATCTCAATCTGATCACAATATTTGGCCCTGGAGCCAAATTTTGAGGTCTATGAGAACAGGAGACCGCCTCTGTGGTCTAGTGGTCAGACTTCCTGGCTACAGACCTAGAGGTCCGGGTTCGATTCCCAGGGCTATCAGATTTTCTGAGAAGTAGTGGATCTGGAACGGGGTCCACTCAGCCTCGTGAGGATAACTGAGGAGCTATTTCAAGGAAATAGCGGCTCCGGTCTATAAAACCGAGATAACGGCCATAGGGATCCGTTGCGCTGACCACGCGACACCCTCTATCCGCAAAAGTTGGAACTAACTTCGCCGACAAGCGGCGGTTGCTCGGTCGGTATAACTCGCTTGCGGAAGGAATAAAGCTTTACTTTTCAAATCGGACACCAGTGGACTCTTCTCAGACACTGCGCAACGCACTGGTAGGGTAGGGGTTACTGCAAAGAATTCAAAGGCTGGCGTGGCGACCCTTGGTGACCTGCGACTGCGTTAGGCCTATCAGTGATAATGTTTTGGAGCTCTTGGAGGTCGCCAGTAGCCCCCAGCGTTCAAAAGTCACACACTAGGAGCTGTTAACCTCCAGAAGCATGAAACACATCAAGACAGTATTTAAATATTAAATTTGCACCTCACAGGAAACATACCACGTCTCCGTTACAAATATGGAAAAATAACAGCTGCTTAGTGTTAGAATCTCAAGAAACACAAATATTATGCGTAAAAAGGCAAAAGAAGTTGACTAATCTCTGTGCTTAATTAAGCACTGTACCATGAAGACATATGAGGGAGTGGTGGTATAGCTCCACCATTCTTGATCTGGGCAGTAGATAGAGCTAAGTGGTCAGCTTCACGCCCCGGGCAGCTTTGACTCCGGAGAAAGGGCCCGCCGGTACAGGATGGATAAGAGGCTGGGTGCTGGGAAAAAGTTAGGGTTTTAATGTTCTTTTTATTACTAGTGGGGTGGGACTAAGTCCCTTGTACTGCGGCCACATCTGGCCCATTGTACCGGCCCCAGATGATAGGTGGGGGTGATTGTGGAGCAATTGGCGGAATGAAGATTGGCAGGGGAAACCGAAGTACTCGGAGAAAACCCGACCCAGCGCCACTTTATCCACCACAAATTCCACCTTGCCCGAACCCGGGCCTCCGCGGTGGGAAGCCAGCGACTAACCGCTTGAGCTATGGCGGTTTTAATGTTAAAGCAAGGGGTATATTTTTGCTTTAAGCATAACGTGATGAATTCAACGAATACATGTCCGACTTTCGTACTGGCAACATTTTATTTTTGTTATACCGTGTGTATGTCCTGCGCCCTCCCTCTCCAACCCCTTCTTAATGTCTACCACTTTACTGCGACGCACATGACTGAGGCTTGTGTGACACCCTGTAGGCGGGATGATGACCATTATGATTTTAATTGAGGGAATGCTGAGAGGCGTCTTAATGCTCCAGTAACAATTAATTTTTATTTAAACACCTACAGCACTTGGAGGGGTTTGGTGGGTTGGGGTGGGGGGCGAATGACATGCGCAGTGCGTCTCCGTGAACCGTGCAAACGATCATGCACTCCTACAATCGATGAGAAACTGTCACACGTTGAAATTTATTTTGAAGTTAATTCCCAGGGAATAAATAAATCGGGAAAATGCTATTCATTTTGGCATTGGACGTTGAAATAGAAACACTTAACACACGACACGGGATAGCGACTGGCTACGGGTTCGATTATCGACGGGTCGGAGTTCGAGTCCCGGTAGGGTCAAGAATTTTCTCTTCTCTACGTCGCCCAGACCGGCTCTGGGGGTCCACCAAAACTCCTATCGAATGGGTATCATGGGCTCTTTCCCCGGGGGTAAAGCGGTCGGGGCGTGAAGCTGACCACTCAGGTTCAACTAGCCGCAAATTTCTCAAGCTGTCACATATGGACAGACAAGACCTCACGAACATCTCGCAATGAACGCACACCAGAAGGCTTTCTGTATGAAGCCGCGGTTTGGAATCTACCGTTACTTTTCTCCTCTGGTGACCGTATTAACTTTGTGCTGTGCTACTGCGAGCGGTACAACTATCTTTAAAGTGCCTTCAATGCTATTCTTTCGGGGCAATTTAAATAGTGTTTTGAAACAATGTGTCGAGAAAACTGGTATACTGAAACCAACCCAGGAAGTTCTCAGAATTCCCAGTTTCTAGATGCCATTAAAAGTTGCCCCTGTGCTTAAGTGATTGAGCACTACGTCATGAAGACGTATAGTGGAGTGGATAAATAACTCTATGTATCTTGACCTCGGTACTAGTTGGATGTCAGTGGTCAGCTTCACGCCTCGGCCATTTTACTCCTGGTACCCACTGGGTAGAAGGCAGGGTGGACCCCAGAACCGGTCTGGACAACGCTGAGAGGAGAAAATCCCTGCCGGGACTCGAACTCCGACCCCTCGGCCTTCCAGCCAGTCGCTATACCGACTGAGCTATCAAATTGAAAATTGCTATATCCTGATTTGCTGGTCGGCAAGTGGGTGCTTCAGTATATTATCCGGGAAACAAATTGTGGAAGGAGGCCACGTACCAGCGGTCAGTCCGACATTCCTACGTCCTCTGCAGGCTCCGTTTCCTCGCCCAAACTCCACAAGCGATGCTTAGTTCTCTAATCCAGGAATTCTGTCGCCCCATGGGACAGTTCAGACCCCCCCCCCACAAACGCCACATGCCTCGGGGGGAGGTCATTTTGCTGTGGGCTGTAACTGCCGGAGCGTGGAAGTGTCATGACTGAGAATGTGCGGTTTTCTTACAGCATCTAGACTGATCCTGGGGTCCATCCAGCCTTCTATACAATGTGTATTAGGGGCTCTTTCCCTGGGGGAAAGCAGCCAGGGCATGAACCTGACCGCTTTTGAGGTCAAGAATGACGGAGCTATACCTCTACTCCCCACACGTCTTCATGATGTGGTGCATAATAAATTAAGCACAGACACAACTTTACCTTTTTACCTTTACTTACTCCATGCATGGAGCCGGGATAGCGCAGTCGGTATAGCGACTGGCTACGGGCTGGACGACCGAGGGGTCGGAGTTCGAGTCCCGGTAGGGGTATGAGATTTTTCTCTTCTCCATAACGTCCAGACCGGCTCTGCGGCCCATCCTGCATCCTACCTCCAATGGCCACAGGGGGTAAAGCTGACCACTCACCTCCATCTCGTGCCGAGGTTAATAATGTTGGAGCTATACCTCTGCTCCACATACGTCTTGACGGCGTGGTGCTCAGTTAATTAAGCCCAGGGACGCTATTACGTTTCTACTCCTACACGTGTTACTGCTGTGTTGCTTAGGTTCTATAGTGGGACTGAAGAAAACCAGGAGTGAGGCGCGCCCCTCCCGTACCTGCCGCGGGATGAGGTCAGCTGTTTGTCTTCCATTTATTTCAAACGTTTCAGGGCTGGGTGGGAGGGGGGATCAAGTGTTTGTTGTCTTGCGCAATGAGCAGCGCCTTGCGGAGCTGTGACTACATTCCTCTCGCCGGAAATAACAAATTTATTCGTTAATGAGTCATTTAATGACAATGTCAGTAGCTCAGAATGATAGGATCATTAGCGTGCAATGATATGTAAAGGGTGGGGAAGGAATGGGATGCGACAATTTGAGACACTACAGTGCCATTTCCCTGGAGGGACATGGGAAAACCACGAATTACCCTGACAGGATAGTAGTCCACCGTAACGAGATTTGAAGCCGTGATCTTCCAAGTACGAAGCACGACATTCGATGGCAGGGGCACAACATTAATACAATAAACCCTCGCTAATTCGGAGTCCGATAATCTGGATCGAAACACGAGAGATGCTGTTCACAGTTGAGTGCACGCTTTAGAAGACAGATGGCGTTTAGGAAGGCGGATGAGTCACGTGTCTGTTCAACCAAAACTTGAGGCAGTTTCTCCAAACCTGCATTGTTACGTTCAGAAACAAGTACAACTTCTGAGTCGTACACTTTCAAAATAAAGGCTCCACTGTGACACATCAGCGCTACTTATATCATTAGAATTTCCATTTACTAGCGTTCTAAGTTTTTTTTTGTATCTTTTAGGGCTACCTTTTGCTCGAGTAATCCGGGTTACCACGTAATGAGGGTCCATCCACCCAATAATAATAATAAGCTACAGTTATTCTCTAACAGGCCATGGGGGCCCATTGGGTTGTGAGACGTCGAGGCTCCCACATTTTCTAGACAGTTGGTTCACAGATGGCGGTGAGGTTGTCAGGCTCACTCGCCGGCCGCCCTTTATCCCCCAGAAAGATTCCTGGTACTCATTTCTGTTAGAGGCTGAGCCGACCCCAGGGACATAGTGCGGCCGGAAGGTTTAAGTAAACTGAACAATTCAGTGACCTCATCGGAAATCGAACCCATGACCTTCCGACTTGTAGCATAGTACCTCAACCAACTACGCTACGGCGTGCCCCATACTACTACTACTAATAATAATTACAACAATAACAGCACGTTGAAAAGACCATATCGGAGTAGTGAAACAAAGGGGCTTCTAAATATAAAAGCAGTCAAAGGGTTAAGAAACCTAGAGTGACCACATGTGCTCTCCACCACGGAATCCAATTCTCTCCAACTTCTGTAGTTATCTGAATAAAATAATATAATATTACGTTCAGCAAATGGCAACAGAAAACCGCAATATGAATCTAAACCGAGTCAGCTGAAGCCAGTTCACGTCAACACAATTTACTTTCCTAAAGTACATTTTAATACTATCCTCAACCGAGCAAATTCGAGTGGTAAAGCTTTTAGACCTGTATTCGGAAGTGCCCGATTCCAGTCTCAGAGGCAATTCTTCCAGGCAAATGCCAGCTGCTTCCTTCCAAAGCCTTTCCAATTCGCTACTCACCACTCTGCCTCTGACCCGCCAGCAGGCTACCTGCACTGCAATTTTACTTCTCCGTGGCGCGTCGCAGCGAACCAATAAAAGGGGCAGACTCACGTCACACTCAGCGCAACAGCAACCCAACAGGATTCGGAACCATCGGGCCAGCGTGTTGCTGCAATACATGTTTACAGCGGCCCGGCTACTAACTTGCACATGTAACGCCGTGTAGTCCGCTGAAAGTCAACCGACGTTTCGGGCTTCCAACGGACTAAAGGCGTTATATCCCATAAGATGGTAAGGTAAAGGTAAAGCTATCCCTGTAATAGGCCGTGGACGCCCATAGGCTCCCACGTTCTCTAGACAATCGGCTCACAGATGGCGGTGAGATCAGCCTTAGGCGCCGGCCGCCAGGAAGATTCCTGGTACTCATTTCTGTTAGAGGCTGAGTCGACCCCAGGGCCATAGTGCTGCGGCTGAAAGGCTTAGGTAAAGTGAAAAATCCAATGACCTCATCGGGAAACGAAACCGCGACGTTCCGGCTTGATAACGACCGCTTTGAGAACCCTCTATGGGTAGGCTACTCATCACTTGGCTTGCCACCTGCTTTCACGCTGGTATCTCGCTCGGCTTATAGAACCCTGGAGATGGAAACGATATGGCCCTCCGAAACGTAGGCTGACTTTCAACCGATTATACGGCCGTATATTCTAGATGATAAGTACTCTTCGGCACAGTGAGGAGGGTACGGTTCTGACGATCGGCGAACCAGTGTTCGATTCCCGGTAGAAGCTGACACCTTAATCTCCACTGAGGCCCACCTAGCCTCAAACCCACGGGGTAATGGGGGCTCTGTCCTCGGGGGTTAAGTCCTGACCACTCATCTCCGTTTAGTGACCTATACCTCCACTCCCCCGTACGTCATGGCTTGGCCCTTAATTAAGCATAAAGACAACTTTGCCTCTCCGTCACAGAAATCCCTGGGTACCCTTTACAAAGACTAACCGGTTGATACTGAACCACACGAAGGACGTAAATACACCGAGTAAAAAAAGTACAGTTACCTCTGTGCTTAAATAATTAAGCACTATGCCATGAAGGCGTATGGGGGAGTGGATGTATAGATCCACATCTACTTGACATCGGCACTAATCGGAGGTGAGTGGTCAGCTTCAAGCCCCGGCCTGCTTTACCCGCCGCGGAAAGAGCCCCCGGTACCTATTGAATAGGAGGTTTGGTGGACCCCAGAGCCGATCTGAACGACTTGGAGAAGATAATATTCTTGACCCCTCGGTAGTCCAACCCGAAGCCAGTCGCTATACCGACCGAGCTCCCCAAATACACCGAGTATTGTTTTTAATGTGAAAACAGGTGGTACACATAGTTAACATTGCTCCTCAAAGAGTTAAACATGTAACTGAATGACAAATGGAACCGAGACCAACGAGTTTTCTCAGGTTTTGGAAGGCCTCACGTCTGTTTACGACGGTAGCGATGGCACGGTTTTTCACGCAGGCGCAGAAGCATGTGCTGTAATTACTTAATAGCCTGACCTTGTTACGTGGCAAAGTCTAGGATCTTATTATGGATGCATTCTTCTTCTCCGTGAAGGGCGAAATGTATCGCAGGCATGGTTAAGAGGAGGCAGTTCCTGCCATCTTGCGACGCTGCACAATAATGAGTAAGAAACAAATAACAGCACGTGTGCGCTTCAGGTTTGATTATCTGCAAATGGATACAAGTCCACAGAGCAGCGTCTTTCATATAGATACGGTATTTCCCACCTGTCATGGAGCCTGAAGGTTCGTCGCCGTGTTCACAACAGCCCCACCACTGCTCCCTATGATGAACCAGTTGAATCCAGTCCAAACCACTCACTTCCCTATTTCTCATCTATGCCGAAGTCTTAAAAAAAAAAAATTCGTATGCATGCTACATGCCCAACCCATCGAACCTTCCTTAATTCGATCACACTAATATATGGTGAGGCGTATAAACCATGAAGCTCCTCATACACAATTTTCTCCCTCTTTGGTTCAAATACACTCCTCAGTTCCATACATGCTGTGACAGGTAGACCCGTTGCTAGGCAACGACCGTGAAATAAGCGACTGTACAACCATTGCTAGCATGACGGCTCCGCCGACAGACACGAACACAATTTCGCGGCAACAGACAAGCGGTGTTCTCTACGCGGTTCGTTCCTGTCGAGATGTTACAAGCAGGACAATCAGTGGAGTTAGTTGAATTGGTTGGTCAGTTAGAGGGCCGCTGAGGTTCAGTTGTGAGCTCTTGCTGTGAGAAGCTGGTAACTGAGGTCGGGGAGAGTTCGGGAGCCCTGAGGAAGAGGAACATCAGCCACTGGAAGTCGCTACCAGGCAACGACTAGTGGAGACTGTAACAGACTGAGAACACTAGTCTGTGACAGTAATTTATAAAGCGTAGCCATAAGTTGTGCATTAAAACGTTCAGTAAATCCGATTACCAATTCAAACCCCGTCTATGGTCACTCATACACGTGACAATATAGAATATGAGAATCAGTAGGTAAATTCACGGACCGTTCGCACTTTAGCCACCCCTGTTTACGTAAATTACATTATTTACTCACTTGTATGGGTCAGAGGTGTAGGAGTGACAGACCGTAGAGATATTTCATTTATAAATCATAGGAAGTTACACAATGCACAGACCCAGAGGCACCTGTCGGTGGGCGTTGGAACTCCCTGGGGCCACGGAATACAAGTTTAATTTGGTATAGTTACCGTTCGCAGCGCCAGTAGGCACACCGGGAAATTTCAGGTTAATAGCCCGACCGTCTTACCTCATTCAATTAGTCACCGGCTGGCCAGGCCCGTCGCACTACTCAACGATGGTGTGATACAGGAGTGTCGGTGAAGCAGAGAGACACAGGGAACAACTCAACGATGGTGATATAGGAGTCTCGGTGAAACAGAGACTCACAGGGAACAACTCAACGATGGTAATACAGGAGTGTCGGTGAAGCAGAGAGACAGAGGGAACAACTCAACGATGGCGATACAGGAGTGTCGGTGAAGCAGAGACTGACAGGGAACAATAAACCTGCCCCTTATCATGAGTTCTCCTCCGCAAATCTAATATAAAGGTACAGGTAAAGTTGCCCCTGTGCTTAATAAATTAAGCACCAAGCCATGGACACTTCCGGGACAGTGGAGGCATAGTTCCAGCATTGTTAGCTAGGCACTACATGTGAGTAGTCAGCTTCACCCCAGGGGAAGCCCTCAGATCGGAGGCAGGGTGGACCCCAGACGGTCTGGACGTCTGGAAAAGAAAAAGAAAATCACTTACCCCTACTGGGAATCGAACCCTGGCCGTCGATATACGGACTGAGCTATATCAGTTTTTAATGTAACGTGGAGGGATGTGATAGTGCACAACTGGAGCCTGCCACCACCAACTGCTCTGTCTATTAGCTTCGTCAACAGGAATGTTGGGCAGCTGTACAGAGCGATACGTGTACACGGACTTATGAGGGGTTACGCCAGAACGAAAGAACCACTACGAAGGCCAAGATGTCGGTGGGTGGTAATATTAAAATAGGGGTACGCGGTAACGTAGTTGGTTGAGGCACTATGGTAAAAGCCGGGAGGTCGCGGGTTCAAGTCCCGATGAGGTCACTGGATTCTTTTCAACTGACCTAATCCTTCCAGCCGCATTATGGCCCTGGACGACTCGGCCTCTTAACAGAAATGAGTACCAGGAATATTGTTGGGGGTAAAGGGCGGCCGGCGAGTAAGGCTGACAACCTAGGCCGCTGTCTGTGAGCCGATTGTCTAAGAAAATGTGGGAGCCTCGACGTCTCACAACCCTATGGACCTCCACGGCCTGTTATAGGGATACCTTTACTTACTTTTTATTAGAGAGATGGGACGAGGTGGTGTGGACTGAACTAATCTGGCTCAGGATAGGGACCAATGGAGGGCTCTGGTGAACGAGCTAATGACCCTTCGGGTTCCACAAAATTTTGGGGAGTTCTTGAGTAGCTGCACAACTGGCGGCTTTTGAAGGGGGCTCAGCTCCATGGAGTTAGTTACATCTGCATGTCTGTCTATCCGTATAGGAGCGATTGTCATGAAGTCTGGAAAAGGGAGGATCTATTAAAATGTTCCGATACCTCCAGGTTTGGGTTAAAAGCGGGCAACAGTAGAGGGCACTTCACATGACGACCTGTAGCGGTCTGTGCGTGCGTCCGGGGCGTCCATCGCCATCAGAGTGAATAAATAAATGAAAAAAATTAATAAAAATATAGAAAAAATTGAAACATTTCTTGTCCGATACTGATTTCCCGTAAGACTTACGTTTTCGAGATAATTAAATACGATGCAAGTTCCGCGCCTGAACTGTTGCGGAATGCATACGTTTCGATGTATTGCTCCAGTTTTAGAGTTCTGACAGCGCACTGTTAGTCAGACACTGGTTCAGCGGCGATCCTAAACGTAATCGAACGTTACTGTGTAGCGTATAGCCGTCTACGTCGACCCGACCTCCTGCTTGGACGCCGTTAGCTAAGGTGTGAATGGGTAAGGATAGGCAGCTCAGCTGGTAGAGGTCTCACTCTGCCTCCAGGGTCGCATTAACGGGGAAACACGCCGCCCATGCACCACAGACAAGCCACAACGATTCAATTGGCCAGTTTATACCCTCACTGAATTCGCGTAAAGAAGTGCTCAATTTCTCCCTCGCGTCAGTTCAAGTTCCCGAGTCGTAAACTCGTCCGTTGTCCCGTGCAGTTGACACACAGGGCCC
Organism: Cryptotermes secundus; assembly: GCF_002891405.2. Taxonomy (NCBI): domain Eukaryota; kingdom Metazoa; phylum Arthropoda; class Insecta; order Blattodea; family Kalotermitidae; genus Cryptotermes; species Cryptotermes secundus. The sequence continues at coordinate 117,100 of NW_019729938.1, read as the reverse complement.
CCCGTCTCGTACTAAGCGACGCATCGCCTCCAAGCAGTGGCGTCCGACGTAACACCAGTTCCTCACTGACAGCTGGCTGGATTCGAACGGAGTTCCTCACCCCTGCACCAGCTGTAGGCATTCCTACTGGTTAAAACCAACGGAAGTCACGTCATCCTGTGTAACGCATTTCCACATCTGGAGCCATCGGCCCCAGGATCTGCTCCGATCGGCTTGACCCCTCTCAACTCGACTTATGGTGGCAGAAACTGTCTCGTGCTCAGGTTTCCCGCCCCAGGCCCCATAACAGAATTCCAAGCTCCGCGACATACTCGCTCACTTCAAGCCAAATTAACAAATCAAAATCGAAATAGGCAAACGACTAAATGTGCCTATAATTTTAGGCGGTTATAAGTGGTTATAGCTCCAACCTTGTATTCCGAAGGTACCGCGTCCGAGTCTCTGCCTAGAGATTTGCTGTTCTGAATTCAAAGTAGAATTCCGGCGCAGTACCTTGTAAGTGGACCATGACTGTTCCGCACAGTTCAGGGCGGTCAGAAGCGTCAAGTCTCTGGCAGCAGAATGCCGTGACAAGGGAACTCCATGTACGAATAGAATTTAAACATAAACTATTCATATTCCATAAGACGAAGCTGTGAAGGTGATAGGTCGCTGTCTTGTTGCTAGGCAACAATATACAGTCCACACACATGTCTAACAGTAAAGCCAACATAAAAATTCGTAATATTTGAGGTTACTGCGGCGGAGAACACCAATATTACTGAATATTTTATTCTGTGATGTGACGCCGTTGAGTCTGGTCACTTTAAAGAAGATGGTAATTTCTATTCACCGCCGTTAAGCACCAGACAGTGTGATCTAGACTTACAGGAAGTCTGTTCGAATCTCTGTCGGAACACCGGTTAGCTTGACCGAGGTTTCTGGGTCTTTCCCAGTCCCACCTCTGACGTAAAAGGCTGGGCTAGTACCTCGATTAGATCAAGATCGCCTCCTTCCAAATTCTTTCTAATTTAACGTTCATCAACCATCCAGTCTCGAAACGGAAAGCAACGTTAAATAACCTCATATATCACATGCGCATTGTGACAATATGTAGCTCTGTAGGCAGGAGTCTCCGTTTCGGAGAAACATACTGCCTCCATCTTCGGAGTAGAAACAGCAATCTTGCATATTCTGCAGCGTGAAAGCTTCAGATATGGACGAATAATCCCTAAATGGGAAGCTACTGTATACAACGTCCAGGGGTTCGTACCCTTTTGTATCAAGAGAGCCAAGATGCTACACTTTTGTACCCTGAAGAAAGAGGCAGAAAAATCCTCCGAACTGTCGATACCCATCTACCGAACTACGTCACATCACCCCAGAAAACGTCAATACTGAAGAGAAAGTTCCGCTATCACCTCTCTCTCCGTAATTGATATCCAGTTGTGATAGGCACGGCATGTAGCATGCGTAGTTGAGAATAGGAATATATATAGGATTTTCATGGGAAAGCCAGAATGAAAGAGACCACTGGGAAGACCTAGACGTAGGTGAGAGGATAATAATAAAATTGATCTTACATGGGATGGGGTGGTATGGACTGGATTGATCTGGCTCAGGATAGGGACCAATGGAGCGCTCTCCAGAACACGATAATGAACCTTCGGGTTCCATAAAATGTTGGGAAGTTCTTGAGTAGCTGCACAATTGACGGTTTCACAAGAACAGTTCAGCTCCATCGAGTTAGTTAACTGATACCCAGCTCTGACTCATGCAGAATATCGGGGAATGAGCCACATCAGAAACAGAATATCATGCGTTCAGGTTTCAGAAGCAGTCACTTGACCAATTTTCTTTACAGATATCCTCAGCCTCTTGTCGAAAGGCTAAAACGGATGCTCTAAAGCTCAAAGTTTTGTTCAGGAATTACGACTGCAATCTGAACTTCAATAAGCTTTGATGCGGCACTAACTTCCAACATAAAGCAAGGATCCCTTTGCAATTTTAATCACTAAATTTCACCAGTTAATATTACGGCGCAGCCTGTAGCAGCTGCGAACAAAGAGGGGCTAAGTCCGTACGAAACCCACGAAATTAACTGGACATCTGCCTTGTCCTCATGCACCGTGTGCGGTTCGTCACACAGGACTGTAACTTCTTCACAAAGAACCAACTAACCCCATGGAACTGAGTCCTTCTTGAGCAGCTACTCAAAAATTTCCCAACATTTTACGCAACCCGAAGATTCATTACCGTAATCACAAGAGCCAACCACTGGTCCCTATCCTGAGACAAATTGATCCAATCTATAACATCACATGCTATTTCTCTATACAGCCTGGTAGATCGTTACAAATATTTCGGAGAAAGCTGCTGCCTCCACCTTCAGGACAGAAGAGCAAGCCGAGTGTGGGGAAAAGGGGTATTCCTCCCTCTTCCTATATCCGTATTACTTTTTCATGCTTTGTTTACTCTTCTACCCTGAAGATGGAGACAGCAGGTTTCTCCGAAATGCTCTTAACCATCTACAAGACTGCATGGCGTCGCATCCTGGACGGGTACCGCTGTGACAACAGTGCAAGCTCTGACTTGTTTGCAATAAAATCAGGCTTTACTGTGTCGTATCTCTTTTCTGATACAGTTCATGCAATGTTATTTTATTTATTTGCTAACCTACTTATTTACGGTTCAGCTGACAATGCTCTCGGCAGCTCTGCCTATGGCGTCCAATGGTACAGTGAACACCGACTTTGGAAGGAAGAGGCTGTTGCCGTTTGAGGCGCTGTCCTGGCATTCTGGATTCTATCTCCTAGGACATAACGCCGTTTAGTCCGATGTAAGTCAAGTGACATTTCGAAAGAATATACCGCCTCCGTCTTCAGGATCGAACAGTAATCCAAGCAAGAAAGCTATAAGAAGCAAACAACATGCAGATCTCTGTTTAGCTTATTCTTCGGCTCTGAAAATGAATGCGACATTTTCCTCCGAAACGTCGGTTGACTTTCATCGGACTATATAACGTCACACTTCATGGCCACCGCTGCGAAAGCCTCAAATCAGATATTCTGTATATTCTTGGAGCGACTAGAGAATACCACTAAAGATCTCTGTATAGATATCCGGTACCCAGGCGTGACCTCCCTAATGCGGAACTGGAAGGCTACCGAATCGACCCCCATATTCGGTATATGATACTAAAGTTTGTTCTGACGCTCCCTTTAAAAAACGTACTATAATAATTACAGTCGGAGCCAGGATAGCTCGGACGGCCGAGAGGGGGGGGTCTGTCTTCTCCAAGCCGTCCAGACCGGCTCTGGGGCCCACCCAGCCTCGTATCCTATGAGTAACAGGAGCCCTTTCCCCGGGGGTAATACAGCAGGAGTGTGAAGCTCACCACTTACCTCCAACCAGTGCCGAGGCCAAGAAAACGTGGATCTATATATATCCACCCCCATACGCCTTCATAGCATAGTGCCTAATTATTTAAGCACATGGACAAATTTTGCTAAGTATAGTAGACTCCCGATTATCAGGGATAACCGGAGACAGTAGCAGGAATATGTTTCTTTTTCATTGCTAGTGGAGTGGGACTGCGGCCACTTCTGGCCTATTGTACCAGCCCCAGATGATAGGTGAGGGTGATGGTGGAGCAGTTGGTGGAATGGAGATTGGCAGGGGAATTACTACTATGTGAATTGGCATCTATAAAACGATAACGTAGTTGGTTGAGGCACTACGATACAACTCGGAAGGTCGCGGGTTCAAGTCCCGACGAGGTCATTGGATTTTTCTTCAATTGACCTAATCCTTCCAGCCACACTATGGAATCAGGGTCGACTCAGCCTCTAACAGAAATGAGTACCAGGCATCTCCCTGGGAGTAAAGGGAGGCCGGCGCGCAAGGCTGACCTCACCGCCATCTGTGAGCCGATTGTCTAGAAAATGTTGGAGCCTCGACGTCTCAACCCTGAGGGTCTCGACGGCCTGTTACAGGGACAGCTTTACTTTTCTTACATACAATTATTTTACTCGAAACCTATGGTTTCTGGGTAGTTCCTGCGCCGTGTCTTGCAAACTAAAAAGAAACCGCCTTCTCGAGTTTCCAAATATTTCAACGCGAAACGAAACTCCCATCGTTTTGTGCTTGTTCCTTTCTAAATGGCAATTTCATACGAAGTGTATGTTTTAATCCTGGAAGCACCAATCAGTTCTCTAAGTAAAGCTTCCGGATAATCCGCCGTCGGCAAATCAGGAGTCTACTGTAATAAAAGGCAAAGGTAAAGTTGTTCCTGTGCTTAACAAATTAAGCACTACGCCATGAAGGCGTATGGGGGAGTGGATGTATATAGCCAAATTTTCTTGACCTCGGCACTAGTTGGTGGTGAGTGGTCAGCTTCACGGCCTGACCGGTTTACCCCCGGGGGAAAGAGCCTCCGGTACCCATTGGATGGGAAGCTGGGTGGGCCCCAGAGCAGGTCTGAAAGACGGGGAGAAAATTCTTGACCCTACCGGGACGCGAATTCCAACCCCTTCTCGTCAAGCCCGTAGCCAGTCGCAATACACACTGAGCTATCCCGGCTCACTCTACTGTGGTACGATTTCCAAACGAAAGACACGTTAATATTACAGTAGGGCATGGAAAAGGGGCGACTATCAGATACGTCGACAGTTGCCACATTTGCTCTAAGGGCTGAGTCTTTGGAGTTTCTGGTTTCCAGTGCCGCAGTACACACAAATCTGAGCGATTTCACGGCGGTATTTTTTATTATACACGTAATTAGATCTAATATTCATACGTGTGTGAAATCGTTCAGCACGCACACACACAAAGAAAGCAATTTATGTTCCGTTCCCTGCCAACGCTTCTACGCAGCGACAAATGAATTCCCCGCCGATCACCTGCTTGCCCGTCTGCTGAAGTGTTATAACTCTGCCCGCGCATAGGCACTACGCGACAAGCCGTAAGGTGGAGGGTTCGATTCCCGATGAGGTCACTGGATTTTTCAATTAACCTAATACCTCAAGCCGCACTATGGCCCTGGGGTAGACTCAGCCTCTAACAGAAATGAGTACCAGGAACTTCCTGGGAGGTAAATGGCGGCCGGCGCGTAAGATTATGGTAAAACTCCGAAATTAATAATTTCATGAAATAATCCCTCAGCGGATTTCGAGTGGTTACATGAAGACAGACGTGTTGATGGGTGTATTTTTGCGACGTTTCGTTGGCGACTTGCCTTAAAGTGTCAATTAAATTTAGTTCTGACCCACATCGGTCCAACATAACCCTTAATTTATACAGAACTCAATACAGATCATCGTATGAAACAATTATCTCTGCATTTGATGGGGCACTGTTAAATAACCATCAACAAACACAATTGATTCCCTATGATCCAACACAATCGCGGGCACTAGAACTGTAAAGACAAAGGTAAAGTTATCCCTTGGCTTGCTTAATTAAGCACCAGACCATGAAGATGCACGGGGGAGCTGGAACATTAACCTCGGCACTAGGTGGAGGTGAGTGGTCAGATTGAGACCTGGCCGCTTTACCTCCGGGGAAACAGGACCAGGTACCCACTGGATAGGAGGCTGGGTGAGATCCAGATTAGGTCTGGATATTATGGAGAAGAGACACATCTCTTGCCTCTGCCGGGAATCAAACTCGACTCCTCGGTTGTCGAGTCCATAGCCTAACTGCTATACCGACTGAGCTGTAAGGCTGTTACAGGACGCAGTTCATTATGCCACGGAAATTGAGCAATCTCATGACTCAGAGTTGTCATGGGTCCCGCGGGGCCTCAGACCGACAATGACTGTGCTGGGGAAGGCCTGCAGAAAATTACTAGACCAGACCAGACCAGGGAAATTAGTATTCCGATGACGAGGTCGCCAAACAGTACGACTGTCTGGCTCGCTCCTTTGCTGGGATCAACCGCTCAAAGCGAGCGCACACCGCTTTCAATTATACGCAATCTACACACTGACGTCATTTCACAACCCGCACAAAACCGGAACGCCTGACACGAAACAGTGGGCACTGCATCCAGGGACACAGGCTTACTTCCTCTGGCGATTTCGTATTAAGTTGCAAAAATATACCCATCGGCTTCACCATATCCGTGCGTAATGGTCAGACAGCCGCTAAAGGTAAAGTTGTCCCTGTGCTTAACTAATTAAACACTGCTCCATGAAGGTGTATGTGGGAGTGGATGTGTAGATCCACATTTTAACCTCGGTACTAGTTGGAGGTGAGTGGTCAGCTTCATGCCCCAGCCGCTTTACCTCTGGGGAAAGAGCCCCCGGTACCTATTAAATAGGAAGCTGGGTGGGCTGCAGAACCAGTATGGACGACGGGGAGAAAAGAAAATTCTTGACTCTACCGGGACTTGAACACCGACCCCTCAGTCGTCCAGCCCGTAGCTAGTCGCTGTACCGACACTATCCCGGCTCTCTTCGACAATCACTAGGTTGATTTTAATTACATTTGATAACGGACAGTTTTACTAATTTGTCGGTACATTTAAACTTTGGGTACCACTGGATAAGAGGAAGGGAATTTCAGCGTAACCCACTACGTGTTTATTGGAACGAAAAAACAAAAAAATTTCAAACAGAAGTTACGGCGAAAAAATAAACACGCATTTTGTATTCGACACAGAATGATACATTCCTCCGAAACGTCGGTGGACTTCTACCGTAAACCACGGTGTCACAGCCCAGAAGATCCAGATCCAACGATCTGGTACACTCCCGCAATAAACTCAGGGCAAGACCTCAGTCTATGCCATTGACTGCGGAACGGGGACGGGCCATCACTGTATTAGGACGGCTGGACAACTTGCTATTCGGGGGGCAAGGTGACCTGAGCATAAAGCTGACCACTCGCGTCTATCTACTGTCTAACGTGCAGAGCTTTGGTGGCCCTGAGTCCAATATCGTACGTAGTGCGGGTTAATTTCCAGCTAAATCAAACAAACCTCTGCCGGAGTGATTAATTTTACTGCATGCAAGGGCAGACTGAAGGCTGCTGTTGTAATATAAAAGTCACGGGATGCAAAACCGACCTATAACCCACCTTCCAACATCCTGTCACCATAGTAACGTAATTCCCCATTGCCACGGAACACGCCGCTGGATCCGATCAACCGACAAGCAGTGGGAATACTCCTTCGTAATGTCGGCTTGCAAGCAGATTATCCTGACGTTTTCGTGGTTTGCCTCAGTTCCAACAGGGAAATGCTGGAATAGTACTGACAACGAGCTTGAAAAAACCTATAAATGAATAAAAGGTACATTTATCTCTGTGCTTCATTAAATAATCAAAATTACCTTGGCACTAGACGAAAACGTCAGCTACACGCCGCAGCCGTTTTACCCTTCTGAAAAGAGCCCCCCCCCCCCGATTCCCATTGGATAGGAAGCTTGGTGGGTCCAAGAGGCCGTCAAAACGCTGTGGAAATTATAAAACTATTTTGCCTCTTCCGGGAATCGAACCATGGCTGGTAGCCCGCTGTTATACCGACTGAATAATGAAACAAAACAATGACTACATTTCTTACGTAGGCGGACTCTTGTGAACTAGGTAATGGAGTTTCTAGGATCTGCAAAATTCGCGAAATTTCGTGCGTAGCTAAACAACTATTAGCTTTACTTCTTTTGGCTTATTTTGGACTTCACCCATCGTCCGGTATATAAAAGACAAAAAAAACACGACGTTTCGGAGACTGGATCTGTCTCCGTCTTCAGGTGGATAGGGAAGGGTAAACCTACTCAGTTGGGCCCCTTGAAAGAGCTAGTCTCAATCACTGGACAAACCCCGGTCTGTAGAAACAACCTATGAACAACCGACAACCGGTTCCATCAGTGGGAGGAAAGAATAAAATCGCAGTAAAAACATGATAGAAAATTTGTGCCAAACATGCACTTGTCAACAATGCAAAGAAACAGAAGTATGGGTTATATTCCATGAATTAAGTTAAAAACGAAAGTAAAAACTGGATAATGCATGCCTGATCTGCATGGATAAAGAATCGTGACACCATGGCGACTTCCGGGAATCAGACTAATCCCTGGAAGAAAACTTGCAGTAGTAGTGGAACCACTAATATTCATAAAATTATATTTTTTAATTTGTTAACCTCTTCATTGATGAGGGGAATCCATATGGGAGAAATATCCAAACTGGGTTGGCTGATCGGATTGGATGAACATGCCATATGAGCTGATTCTTTGTATTTCCTGTATCTGCTGTTGCTTTCAATCTCCAAGATCCTAGCTTCATCCCAGCTTACCCTGTGACCTTCTTCATATGCATGCTGAGCCAACCTGGATTTCTCTAGAAGACCCTGCTTGAGATTATGCTTGTGTTCACGGATTCGAACAGCCAGTGGTCTTCCTGTTTCACCCATGTAGCTTCTGCCACATTGACAGGGAATGCTATAGACGCACTGTGCCGTCTGTTGAGGATCCCTTTTTGGTCTCGTTCTCACGAGCGAAGATCGTAAAGTGTGTTTAGTTTTGAAGACGGTTCCCTATGCACTTGAACTTCTCAGAGATAGCTTCTATTATTAACTATTAGCTTCTCAGGGATTCTGTGAAGTTGTATATTGTTACGCAGGTAGTATTCAGTACAGGTGGAGGCGCAACATCGGACACTCGCACCTTCAGTCAACTCAAACAAGCAACAGTAAAAATGTGTATACAATTTTAGTAGGAACACCTGAAGGTTAAAGACCACCTGCGAGACCGTGAAGTAAATGCCGGGTAATACATAAACGGACAGAAATGTGAGGGCATAAATAAGAAGAGGTAAAGCTATTCCTGTAACCGGCCGTGGAGGTTCATAGGGATGCGAGACGTCGAGGCTCCCACATTTTCTAGACACTCGGCTCACAGATGGCGGTGAGGTTGTCAGCCTTTAGCGCTGGTCGCCCTTTACCCCCCAGGAAGATTGCTGGTACTCATTTCTCTTAGAGGCTGAGTCGACCCCAGGGTCATAGTGCGGCCGGAAGGGTTGGGTCAATTGAAGAATCCACTGATCTCATCGGGAAGCGAACCCGTGACCTTCCGGCTTGTAGCATAGTGCCTCGACCAAGTAAGCTACCGCACGCCCCGATGATCTAACAGCATAGTGAGAAGTAGGGGGGAAGGACTTATTAAAGTGACCCGACGTTTCGGTTGCAGTGGTCGCGGGGAACCGATGTTTTGTGTGCGTGCCGCGGACAGGTTCCTGGAGGGACGAGGCGATGAAGCTGTTTCCGGGCCCACCGGGACTGCTTCTGTGCGAGCACTTTCACCCCAAGGACATGCGATACGAGAGGGACTGCCCGTCACAGTACACCGGTTGTCTCACCCAGACCAACGGTAAGCAGAGAACAAGACTCGAACTAGTTACCTACCGGAACACATACACAGTTTCTCCTAACCAGGGTGTAGGAGGATATAGAACATAACAGCATAGCAAAAAGGTAGGGGGCACCCAGTTTTCAAGGGGGACAGTCAGACAATTTGCTCATAAACTTACGTTTAAGCCCTTTCCTGAGTGTTCAGAACAGAAGAATATTTTCCCCCAATATTTTTAATTATTAATAATATTTAGTACATTTCCCGATTTTTAGCCTATTCTTATTTTGAAAAAACAAAAGAGGCTTATGAGATCACCTTACAGTCTGTGTCCCCTTTCATCGTTGCTAGGCTACTTTCCCTGTGTCTTTTTGTGTATCCCCCGAATAGCAGCTAGGCAACGGATCGCGTTGTCTATGTGTAACCCTTATCGTTACTTGGTAACAGGCTACCCATGTCGCGTCAAAGGAGAGTGGTAAATTAGTTCTTCCCAGAATTTCTTTTTCAGCTTTAATTTTTTTATTAAAATCCCTGGGAAGGGATTTCCCCCGGAAATACGTGGGTAGGCTGAAAAGTAATGCACACATGCTTGTAGAGCGCGAACAAAAACAAATAGCAAGATCGGGCAAGAAGTACATTAAAGTACAATTCTTAAGTTTCAAAAGCATATATTTATTTTTCAACATAGTCACCGTTAAGGCTAACACAATTCTCCCAACGTGTAACAAGTTTTTTCATTCCGTCAGTGAAAAATTCTTCCGACTTTTCTCGAATCCAGGACTTGACAGCTGCCTTCACCTCATCGTCCGAGGTGTAATGATTACCCTTGAGGTCTCTCTTGAGTAGAGGAAAAAATAAAAATAGCAAGGCGCAAGTTCGGGGGAATAAGGAGGGTGTGGAATCGGTTCAAACTTCAGGTTTCGCAGAGCCTCTTCAGTTGCGCGCGAGGTGTGTGGACGAGCGTTCTCATGTTGCAAGATTACTGGCGCCAGGCTGCCTCTAACACGACAAACTCGACGCCGGAGGTGTTTTAGAGTCTGTATGTACTGAGAAGAATTTACCGTTGCCCCTCGTCGAAGAGTTTGCGATGATTATCGTCTGTGGCAGTGATCGGACGTCCGCTGCGTGTTTCATCAACAATTATGGCTTTTCCAGGCTCGCAACCACGAAATTTTATTACCCATCGATTTACAGTAGACCTATCAACAGCATCGTCACCACAAACAGCCTTTAAACGACGATGAATCTCAGTAGGAGTCACTTTTTTTAGCAGTTAAAAATTCGATAACAGCACGCTGTTTAACTCGCGTTAACATAGCACTAGAACACGTCTCCATTCTTCCGCGTCTCGAAATACACTGGATGAACGCAACGACCTCAAACCTGCGCATGCGTATTGAGGGGGAATGTTACTTCCACATGCCAACTGGCGCGCCTCTGAAGGTCATTTCGTTCGCGCTCTACAAGCATGTGTGCATTACTTTTCACCCTCCCTACGTACATGTATTAATAGTACATTCGCTCTCGAACTGAACCCTTATTCGATTATTTCACAGGTCCGCACGTACTGCGCATGTGCAGTGATTTGAGTGACAGAATCAACGACTGCAAGATGGCGAACGGGGTCCAGTATTGCTTCTGCTCAGGGAGCGACCTCTGTAACGGCAACGTGTCGCAGTTTCCGACAAGACCCACCGTCAGGCCAGTACCACAGCCTCCTAGCGACGAAGACGATGAAGACCGAGACCTGCCAGAAGGCAGCGGAGGAGGATTCCCTCGGACGAAGGCCAATCCTAGCCCCACCACGGCGCATCCGCCACACGGCACAACGTCCACAAGTGTGTCGCCCACGCACGGCGGTGCCACAACGATCAGGACACTGTGTCTCCTACCCTTCATGGCTGCCCTCGTGGTGATCACAACGCAATAAACCCAGAGACACTCATATTTGCAGCGGAACATGTCCAACTGGGACATTCTAGCCTTGTACCTGACGTCTGACCCTTTCAGAACTGCAGTGGAAAACGGTTAAACCCGTTGAAGCCATCGGTCTGGTACGTCAATTTCTAGTATGGAAGTTATCCAAGATCTGAGCAATGCTCACTGGCCTGGGTGGTCATGAATGAATTTGTTGATTCACGTCCGATAGTAACCTTCTTGAACCAATGTAAGTAAAGGACCGCGATTTTTTTTCTGGTTACGTGGGAGCTACATAATTTGTGAATGTAATTTTGGGGCCTCCAGCGCAATGGGGTTTAATTTTCATGAATTTAAAATTGGGTGAGCTGCACAAGATGAACGCAGCAGCATGGAACTCACACGATAATAAATTAAGTTCGTAATCCACAGAAAACACATTACGTCTCCAATACAAAGCCCAACCATTTAATGCTGTTTAAGGAGACGGCCACTCTTTACTGTGAAAACCATACGGGGCACACAGATGCACTTTGTGGGCAGAATGCAGAGCTTTTTTTTTTTTTTTAATTTTAAATCAAGTGGCACATATACCGTCATTAACATTGTCCTTTAAAAAGTTAACAAGTGACGCGAACAAAAGAGTTCCGGAATTGTTCCATTACATCTGCAGGCCTGTGCCATCGTCACACTCAAAATCATTGTTCTTCCACGGTCCTACGAAATCGGGGTTTACTTCCAGTACAGTTGCCCGAGGGCCACATTGCTACCAATTAGTTTTTTAACACTCCCTCCGTCCCTAGTCTCAGCTACTGTCTGCAGACCCCACATGTCCCAGGCATGTTAACAGATACCATCATTATCGGCACACAGCAACTGAAACTTGCAAAAATACTCCTTCTAGCTTCTCCATAATGCTACAAGCCGGAAGGTCGCGGATTCAAGTCCCGATGAGGTCACTGGATTTTTTCAGTTGATCTAATCCTTCGAGCCGCACTAGGCCCTGGGGTTTACTCAGCCTCTAACATAAATGAGTACCAGGAATTAATTAAAATAATTTTCCTGGGGAGTAAAGCGCGGCCGGCGCGTAAGGCTGACAACCTTACCGCCATCTTTGAGCCGACTGTCTAGATCAGTGTTCCGCAACCTTTTTCTACTCGCGGCACACCATGAAGTATACATGACTCAACACGGCACACCATAATGTTATTCCCCTCAAAAACGCATGAGATCAGACAATTAATATAAATACGTAACGTGATCAACTTATTACTATAATATTATTATATTGTTATTTTATTATCATTAAAACAGAAATCGACTTGTGCTTTTATTAACAATTAATGAACAGTAATTCACTGTAGAGTGTAGAAAATACACTTCTATTACTATTAAAGTAAATACAGTAATTCGACTCATACCTTCAATGTGATACTTGCGCCTGCGTAGCTGCACACAGGCGACTGATCCGTGGTGGAATCGTTGACAACGCAAGTCTCATTTCTTCATCGATGGATTTGAGCCGCTCCCTCTTTGATGTCTCAATTTCAGTTAACGTCGAGAAGCCCAGTTCACACAAATATGTAGTTGAAAATGGCAATAACACATTAACTGCCATCTCGGAGATAGCCGGGTGTCCACTCCTTACTGCCAACCAAAACGTATCCAAAGGCACTTCGAGAAGTTTTAGTTTCATTGTTCTGTCTGCTTTTAAATCTGGAGTTCCTCTTGTATATTAAACGGAAGATGTTCTGAATTCGCAACAAATGGATCACGAACCCAGTCGAAATCTCGTACACTCTCTCCAAAATACTTATTGAATTTCTGCTGCAGCATT
>NW_019729938.1:94222-103936 GCF_002891405.2 Cryptotermes secundus | reverse complement strand
GAAACCCCTGCTAATCCCTGCAGTTTTAGGGAAAAGCACGTACACAGAATATGCAGCAAGTTTATCAAAGAAGCCCCGTAGATGCGAGAAAAATGAAAATAAATGAATAATGAAAACTATGATATAACAACAACTGTGAGTAAATAATTTACGTTTAATTTCTTAGAATACAACATTACTGTACATAAAAACTCACAGCATGTAATAAAGAATAAACAAGTATCATCTTAGTTAATCAGTGCAGTGGCTGAGAATAAAATACAAGCATATGAAACACGGTAACTGGGATAAAATAAAACTAATTAAATTCGACAATTAATTTCTCACAATAGGTAAAAGTTCGCGTCACTCCTTTCACCTTGTGACGGCACACCGGTTGCGGAACTCTGGTCTAGATAATGTGGGATCCTCAACGTCTCACAACCCTATGGGCCTTCACGGCCTGGTACAGGGACAGCTTTACTTTTTATGTCTGTCCGTTTGATTACACGTAAGAACCCGCTAAATAAAATCGGATATGGGGGGGGGGAGTTTTATTAAAATCTTTCTACACATTCCAGTATTGTTTAAAACAGTACAACAATAACGGATACTAAACACGAAAATGTGGGACACACGGTAGCGTAGTTGTTTGAGGCACTGTGCTACAAGCCGGAAGGACGCGAGTTCGATTCTCGATGAGGATATTGGATTTCTTTGAGTGACCTAAACCTTCCAGCCGCACTATGGCCCGGGGGTGGACTCAGCCTCTAACAGAAATCTTCCTGGGAGTAAAGGGCGGCCGGCGCGTAAGGCTGATAACCTCGCCGCCATCTGTGAGCCGGCTGTCTAGAAAATGTGGGAGCCTCGACGTCTCGCAACCCTATCGGTCTCCACGGCATGTTACAGGGATAGCTTTACCTTTACTTTTTACACATGAAGACGTATATGTAACATCTGCAGCGCCTATCGTGTAATTCTCGAAATGTTTCGAACAAAAGCTGTAGGGGAAAACGAACCTCACATTTCATTTCCAATATACTTTTTCTGTAAGTCTTATGATTTTCGAAATGGTTAAATATAAGTTTCTGATAGCAACAGAACTGTTATGCTATTGAAATTGCGTCACCGCCAGTTACTCATACTTTCGTTCGAAACGAGGTACCCCTAAGTACCGACCGCTAACAACTAATTATGCTTTGTCCTAATCTAATCATTACAGTTTCTCATATTTATGAAGACATGTTGCCTATATGAAGTTTGCGGTTTTCACTGCCATGATAAATTCGTACTGGAATTGTTGTGTTCTGGGTTTTTGTGAAGTTTTAGACGAAAATATTGGCTCCATCTTTAGGGTACAAGTCCAGAAGATGAAGGCAATATGTTCCTCCGAAACGTTGGTTCCCACCTACCAGACTACACGGCGTTACAAACCAGAAGATAGCAACATAAATTTCATAGAATGATTCTATTTTCCGAAATTATAAGAACAATGTGTTTGTCAGCCTACTTAAAAATCTGCATATCAATTCACAAATACAAAACAGATTTCACACTGCTGTCAGTAGAGTTGAGCAATTTTGAAAACCTTAAGCACAAAAAGGGTAAGAGCTCACCGCTATTAATTACAATAAAGAACAACTGCAGCAAGTATAATTCCCCAAACGATGAGAAGACGATGCAATAATTCCCACCTATGTGTACTGTGCAAGCTGAACACATCGGCATAATTTTCAGACCACTCTTAATATTGGCTTTGGCACACCGAAGGTCAGCGAGTTGATAAAGCAACAAAAAATGGTGAATGTCAACAGCTGTACACACCACTTGCCTCGCCTTCTCTTTATTGACATACTGTACACAGCCCACACTTTAATAAAACCGCCATTTGTGCTTTCACTTCTTCACTCCTTTTCAACACAAACAGAAAAAAAAAAACTGGAAAGATAGTCAGAATGCAAGTGACAACTGGTTAGAATAAGAGAGAATGTGTGTTCATTCTTTCTCTGATCCAACTTAGCCTCTTACACATAGAACCATACAGTGCAATGGGGCAACCAATTCCATTTGGTGATAGGCTATAGGATTTTGTTGTATAGTGTCTGACAAGTGGCCTAATGCTTGAACTGCAAATCAAGACATTTGTTTGCAATAAACTTAACATTGGTTGACACAGAAACAAACGTGTTCCCTGCAAATATGAAGTTCCTTCAACAGCTGTGATTAATCCTTTGCATGTCCTCTGTGAACAGGGTGTGCATGTGTGGAACATTTGACACTCATTATAAACAGTGATGCTAAAAGTTGAGCATTTAGTCCAAAAGCATCACACACAGATCACGTACAGTCTTCTCATCTAGGCCTGTATGTTAAGCCTACAGTCAATTTTGTGTTGCAGTAGGAATACAGTATTTTGGAAACTGAAAACAGAATGCAAACTTATGTCATAATAATTTAAGAATGAAAAAGAATATAAGCCCTGAGGTGTCCCTGGCAGTAACTGTCTCCTGGGTTGTGAAGCTACAGATTACTGAGTCTGTACTAACATTTCAGAATAAGATACTGCCACAATTCGCAGGGCCAAAAGCAGAGGGCTCTTTTCTCCGCATTCTAGTTCCTTCCTGTGTTGATAAAATATTGTGGCCCTGGAGAAGCCCATTTCCCACATTCTCCAGTGGCACTGACCAGATTCTGTGTCCTACATAACCATCTTCCTTGCAATTTGACTATGTAACCTAACTGCAGCCTCACCCCACTCTCTTCAACCCTGAAGATGGAGACAGCATGGCCTTCTGAGATGTTGGCTACACAGCTGCACAACCCAGAAGCCCATAATGTGAATGAAACACGATATAATTAAGCATAACTGATGCCATAAATGCATTCTCATAACAAAACACTAATGATAAACCATGATTCCATGTTCAACAGCCACAATTCCCAATTGAATTAACATATTTCAATTTCCAACAACAGAATTAATAGATTACGCTTTTGGATTCCGGAAGTTGTATACTTGCATTAACTGGCTACCCCACAGAGAAGAACAGATAGGTCATGTTACACATTTAATGCTAGAGTCACTGTGACAAGCAAAGGATTAAATAGATACATGTCACCTGACAGCTAAACACATTTTGTATGTTTCTGCCTGTACCAATTCAACATATACACTGTTGAAGATTTGTCTAGAGACCCACTGGGGAATAATAAGAGAAGAGTTTGCAACTAAAGTTGTGCAAAGAGCATGAGGAGGGCAATGGATTACTAGCCCTTTCATTATTTTGTGTCAAATTGGCAGAAGTACCTGTTCTTTACAACATACAGTAGCTACAACTTCAATGAAGAATGAATAACGCTCAGATCAATACATCAGAGTTTAGTCATGTAATAATTATGAACAAGATTCGCAATGACAACCCAAATCACATCCAAAAATTCTACCACAATATTTGCACATGGCTTTACAAGCCATAGCTATAGTACATGTCAGCAAAATTATCATACATCTGTCACCATGATGAAAAATATATTTCCTAAAGAGTTGTGATGATAATTTCCCCATGCCTCCCTTATATAAAGCACAGTGTTATTTGCCAACACATACCATCTTCAAATGGACCCATTATATATCAATTTTTGTACCCTATTTTCATGTTAATCCTGTTGTTCACATTCCATGTTATAAGGAGAGGACACATGAAGCCTTGCATCCTGGGAGCTTTAAGCTGAATCACAAGAAAAGTGACCTAATTGCTCAAATCATGTGATCCCAATCTTCCATCTTTAGTGTAGGGAATAGACCGGTCATGTTAGAGTATAGTGACGCTGCCATTAGAGGGAACCAAAGATCCTAAGATAAGTGCAAAACACATACACTGCTTTGCTGTCCTCCCAAAGTCTGCTGTGCTATCAGGCTGGTAGCCATTTTGTATTACAGTCAACTGTCATATAAAACTGTATGTTTGCTTTAAACAATGTAATGCCATATAAGGATCCTATAATGAAAACAGCTTAATTTTTCTGTGGTTGTGGAATTTGAATATTCATCGCTGTAAGATCTGTGGTTCTTCTAAGGTGTGAGACCTCAGGGTTCAATAGATTGTTACCAGTGTTTTGGTGGAACCTGCTGTTTCCATCCTCAAGATAAAAGAAAGTGGGCCAAGCATGGAAATTAATATATAATACAGGGAAGAGAGGTTGGAATAAAGCTATAAGCATGCCAATGGGAGCCAACGACACAGAAAAGGGCTATTTGCCAGAAGAGGGAATAAAAGTAAAGAGAGAAAGACAAAGGGGGTAACCAGTATCCCAGAATTCTCCCTCTCATTATTCCATGCCATTTACTAACTTGGTTCTCATTTTCTATCTTGAAGATGGAGGCAGCAGGTTCCTCCAAAATGCTGGAAACTATCTACCAAACTACACAGTGTCACATCCCATAAGATCAAAATTTCAATTCACCACTGTTTTCACATAAGTATTTTATTTTATGAACATATTATGCACAAAAGATATGTTTTAAAAATTTATGTTAGATTAAATATTACATAACTCTGAAATTTACCTCATTTTGAATATTAAGTATAAAACTGTCACCTATATTTCATATGTCTAGGCAATTTTGGAGTCTGTGTTATCAGATAAATATATTCTTATTTGGATGTAGTTTTACGTTTCATGGCTATGATTATTTGTGATCTTCCAGGTTATGACACCAAGTTGTGTGGTAGGTGGTTACTGACGTTTCAGAGGAACCTCCATCTTCTAGCCTGAAAGTTATTTCTCCAAAACATTGGTAGCCATCTAACAGAGAACATGGCCCAGAAGACCACAATCTGACTCCTCATATTTAATACAATCCTCATGCTTAATTAATTAAAGAAGGAGGGAGCTGTGAACCCTATTTTGTGCTTCTATTTATCTGTAAGTTATTTCAGTTTCCTAAAACTAAAAATCTATTTTTTAATGTTGATTTACAGATATTATTTTGGGGTGTGAAAATATAGACAAAAATACAAACAATGGCTTTGCTGTAAGGCTGAAGAAATATGTTATACAATACTTCACAAACTAATTAAGGAGGGGGGGGGGAAGGTAAGTAGCTTGCTAACTCAAAAAGCAGTTGAGTCTATGGCTATTTTTGGAACTTCATCCATTTCAGTTCATTTCTGTGACATCATGTATAATGTGTTTCTTCTACACATGCCCTGCAGAACATGTCTGTTCATCAATTCCAACATGACAGCATAGTAGACTGAATAGTCAAATCATAAGGTTTGCTGAGGGCTTAAGTTTTGCAGCTTATTGCAAAATGACTACAGGAAATATTCTGACTAGTACGGTCAGATCTTCCTATCTCACGGTGTATATATTTCATATATATATATATATATATATATGTAAAATAATCATTTGTATACATAATTTGGAAATGAAGGATCTAGAATATTACATTCAGAGAACAATGTGTGACTGTTTTTATGGTGGATCACATCCCTTTCATTTTGATGTTATGGTGTAGAGGTAATTTTGAAGCTCAATTACATTATAACATTTGTATCTCGAAGCTTTGCACAAGATGATGTACCATCACAAAAGATTTAACAGCTTGTTCCTAGTTCTTTAGGATTGATCCTCCACTGATATTTGTAAGTAACTGAATAAATCTGGAGTCTTTGACTGCCTTTTATTAAACACCTACCAAACCCAAATGAATATTCAATAAACTTTGAATATGCGTAAGAGTATCACAAGCCACCTAAATCCAATCCATACCTTCACAACACAGGTTGCAACAAATTTTATATATGGAACACATCTCCAAAAATTAGGAGCCAAGATGGAAACTGGAAAAGGATTGCAAGTAAATTACTTTTAGTTGCTAATTCTAAAATACATGCTGCTGTAATAGAAGCTAAGCATTATGACACCTCTGTATTCAGGATGTTTCGAACTGATTGGTCCCATGGAACCCTTTTGGCAATTAAATACTTTTTTCAAAACCTTAAAACTCAGCACGAATTTGTATTAAACTGATAAACAGAGAACAGTGAGTACTTTCAGATTTTCTGAAACTACAAATATAGCCAGTACTCAAAAAACAATCTTTTGGAAAATTAAATTTCCTTATTTATAATCTAGCCAACTATGTGCTATAGCTGAGGCCCCACCCAGTTACAGACCAAGACTGTAATAACATACTGGCTGATCAGGCGTATCACACAACTAAGAAGCAGCGACAGATGATTATAGAGAGATGGCTGAAAACAAATCATGTTCGGAGAACTTATTCCACTGCCAGATTGCTCAACACAGATCCCCCATGAACTTCAGTGAGACTGAATCTTGACCCTCCACAGGGATAAACTGACCTCAGAGAGAAAGAGAGAGAGAGTGTGTGTGTGCGCGTGTGTGTGTGTGTGTGTGTGTGTGTGTGCAGTCTCAGTTTTTTATCAACTTGCAGCAAGCTTGCAACACAGCATGGCACAACATACTGCAATCTCTAACATGATCTCCTGCAGTTCAAATCCCTCAGGCAGTGCAGCTGCCTGCCTCTTCATTATGGAACAGGTTTATTGACTTTTCATTGGTTTGTTTTTCTTTCTTAGAACCACCTATAATTAATCGTTCTACAGATTACCTTCATGCAGCTAGAACTGAATAGACACAGAATATTAGTGCACTATATTCATAACATATTTCCTTCCTATGGCATGACTGAATGTATTTATACATTATTTAATGACACTGTCAGTCAATAGCTTTGAGTATGCGGTGTTGAATGTTGGGACGACAATGAATAACAAATTGGAAATGATGTGGGAGGAAGTGATCATGGCCTAATTTAAGATATTATTCAGGACAGTTAATATCCCACCTGAGATTCAAACTGGGCACCTCTAGAGTACAAGACAGAAGTGTTGCCACTTGAGCCAACTTTCTCAGTATGACTGATTCCTGCATTATTAAGTGAAATTATATCAACACCATATAAATTATTCAAAACACACAGAAGGGTAACACAAAGAATTAGGAAAAAATAATTAACTAAAAAGTAAATTTCTCCCTGTGCTTATTTAGTTAAGCACTATTCCATGAAGACATATGGGGGTGTGCAGGTTCACGTTATATAGCCGTGGCACAGACAACACAGAAAAAACAATTCTACCTTCGCATGGCACAGACCACACAAAAAACAAGTCACGTGACTACTACCAAACTAGTTCACTGGTGTGCTGACTGCTGCCTGATGAGCTATAATATTTGTCCACTGAGATACAGTTTCCATTGTTGCATGTGTTTATGGAGCCATTGCCTGGCAATGCGTTGATCAAATCCATTACATTTTTCAATGCCCCAACATGTTTTCAACCATACAGGGTCATCATAAGGAGCACACCTATTCAGTGCAATATGCAATATTGTTTTTCAAGTCATTATTTTAGCACATTATAAAAATATATTGTTTCGTATTTTGGGGTGACTATAGACCGGGTATGGATTGCCTAATTGGATTTATTGACCACTTATACACACCATATGGAAATACACATAATTACTGCACTATCACAGAGCTACACACTTTGCACATCACTAGGACACACTAAGTCTTCTCAGGCTTCAGTAGTCATATCCTGGCAACGGATTTGTAACAGTGCAATTACAGCACACATGAAGTCTTCTTTCAACAGCCGCACTCTTGCAAGGCTTTTCTTCACAACTGAACTGCCAACTCTCAACCAACTCTCTCGATTTCCCAATCACCAGCTCAGCTGGCCTGGCCTCCTCGTTATACAGACTCAGGGTGGACCCAACAGCAAACACCAAGTCACTGTCTAGCAATGGACTTCTCCTCTGGATCCACTATTCCAGCCTTCAGGCGCAACTGAATAATCCATTGCTAGATAATGGACAACAAGCTGGAACAGTGCACTGCTTGGCAACGCTTTGGTAAGCACATTCTTGAGGTAACGCAGTCAACAATACAACTTTGGTTGCTTAGTAGCCAACGTTTCAGTAAGTACAGTTTTGTGACAAATAATTTACATGGATTTCTGTGGATATGAGCTAGTCTATGTAAAGAATAGTGAGAGATTCTTTATGTGACATTTGTCAAACAGATGTCATTCAGGAGTTCAATGTGTGAGCTGTTATAATTGACTGTGATTGTAACAAAGTGCCAATAAACCCAATCATCATAGAACCCACTATTATTAGTCATGCAAACCCCCGACACATGACAATTATGTAGTATTTTATGATATCCTGATAGCTAAAATTCTATATACTGACCACAAAATCATCTTTATTTAGTCCCCTGCATTTAGGTTATGTGACGTACAGGCTTGTGGGCGCTAATGTATTAACAAGTGACCTAAGTTACTTCAAAATCTATTATCATGTCCACATGTTAGCACTACCAAACTTAGAAGTTTATTTGTAAAAACAAGGCCAGAAGCCTAATCTTAGCATTTGTTCCCAATAATAGGACCAAAGGTTAGGCTCTTGGGTTTGTTTTTAAAAACAGATAACTAAAGACCTCTCAAGGTTATGTTTTGTGTTTTGTTTTTACAAATACACTCATAAAGTTACTCATGGACGTTACTCGGGTTACCTGTCAATAAATAAGTACCATCTTCCTGCACTCTGCACCCAGTTGTTCCATACAAAGTTCCAGTCTTGTCTCTCCCACAGTTTGGACAGTACAAAGCCAGACAGCCAGAGTTAAGGAAACCACGTACTTACCATCGAAGAGTACATCCTGGTAGTGAATGTCAGTTTTATTTCGGAGTTGCTCTTCCTGTTGTTCCCACTTTTGGCGAAGCAATTCTCTCTTCATATCACCTGACATCAATTCAGGTTCCCCTTCCTTGACTGTCACTGATCGCATATTACTATCACCAACTGCCTCATTCTTGTCGTCATAACCACCAAGAGACTCAAACAGTTTTACATCCCTTGCTTTCACATGAGTCAAGTCTTTCCTCAGACACCTCCGAGTACGACCCAAACAGTCTACATAATCCACCCTGGAAAGAGACACAATGTAGCTGTACCACTGATACCGCCATCTTTATTTGTAAACAATATTTCTTTTTAGAGTAAGTATACACAAGAGGTAGCAAGGAACACTCAAGGGTGACTTAGCCCGATTCTTGGTTTCAAGAATAGGGCCTGCTTCACTGCTACAAAGACCAGACAGGAAGCACCCCGCAGAGTTTTCCTGGAAATTCAGTTAGAAAGTTGACCGGCGGGATCCTTTGGTAAAGTTATACTTCACAGGTTTTGAACCCCGTAAGTCAAAAGTGGGAAGGCCAGCAACCCACGCTACTGGTATAATTTTTCAGGCAGCTGTCAAAAACGACGTTAGGACTTTAAGGTCCAAAGTCCCAAATTAAAGTTATGTGATTGGAGCAGTGAGAATTATGGTTAACTCCCTAAATTCGAATTGTTCCAATCAGCAGAAATTAGGGTAGTAACTTGGAGGCGGAGCTGAAGCCGCGAAGATTTCTTGCTTCGAAGCAGGGTCAGTCTGCGAGAGGAGTCTCTGAACAACCCTCCAAGTGTACAGCCGAAATTATGTTTAAGTGTTTGCAGGAACAATCTCTGGATAACTCTTCTAAATTTAACGTGAAATTTTCTTTGTGCTAAAAGTATAAGTGAAAGTGCAATTCTAAGGGTTGGTGCTAAAAGTAACAGCCGCTAACTAACTAGCCAGGGATCCGGTCGCCA
>NW_019729938.1:78248-89649 GCF_002891405.2 Cryptotermes secundus | reverse complement strand
GTACGTGTGTAGCAAGATCGGCTAATTAAACAGTGTGTGTTAGTGCCTACCTAAAACACTCTTCTCTTTCCTGCTGACGCAAGGCCCGTATTCATCCTGAGACCGAATCTCATCGCTCCAGTGAGAATGCGGTACCTAGCACCTGTAGCTGCCAGTTCATCCCCCCTTTTCCCCGAAATGTAAGCCGTTACAGTAAGCTTACTGGTGCCCAGCACTCTGATAACCCATACCCCACAAACTATTATCCACCAGAACAACAAAAAGGGAAACAGAACTGGATAGGAAGGATGCAGCAGCAACCTGCCAACTCGAAGTAACAACAGGTGAGAGGGAACGGCTAGAGGAGCAGATGCAACCAGCAACAAAAGGGCTCTTCAGAGGACTGCCGGAGAAGGACGGTGAGAAGGAGTGGCTCCCAACGCAAAGGGCCTTAACGCACTGGACAGTTAGAACAAGTAGTAATGGAATGTGGTAAGTAGCAAAAAATATTGATTCAGGAATATCATTGCACCTGCCACTCTAACTTAGAATTTGTGAACTTTAGTAAAACGTAAAATTGTCCCTGTGCTTAACTCATGAAGCACTACGCCATGAACACGTATGGGGAAGTGGATGCATAGCTCCACATTTTCTTGACCTCGGCACTGGTTAGAGGTGAGTGGTCAGCTTCACGGCCCACTGCTTTACACCTGGGAAAGAGCTTCTGGTATCCATTGTATAGGATGTTGGGTGGACCCCAGAGATGGTCTGGACGACATTGAGAAGTGAAACTTCTTGACCCTACCGGGACTCGAACTCCAAGCTCTTGGTTGTCCAGCCCATAACCAGTCGCTATACCAACTGTGCTATCCAAGCATAAATTAATTTCTTGAAAATCCAGTAAGCTAAATGGCCAGCCCTTCTATTTTGTATTCAGGAGGTTCCAGGTTGGAATATCAGTCTGCAGAGTTTTGACTCTGAAGGCAAATGAGCCAGGAAGGTGATCTTAGGTGAGGTTTTGGAAGGAGGCGATCATGAACTAAGTACTGTGACAGCACTGTAAGGAGAAGAAGGAATATCACAAACAATACTGATCAGGATAGTCAGTAGCCTGTCCAAGATTTGCACCTGCTATCTCCCCCGTCACTTCAACATTCTGCTTTGTAAAGTCTCATGATCCAAACACATGACTAAGATGACATGTCAGAAATCTGGTAAAATACAAATACTTACTAGGTTCCCTGAGTGCTTCAAGCTACTACCGAAATATCTCAGACAAATTCATAAGGTTTATGCTGAGATGGTTTACTTTTAAGATAAAGATATGCTGACGAGGTGACCGACATTTATGAGTACATTATGGATCAATGTCTCATACTGCACTCACTTCAAACCTTTAAAGCCCAGTGGCAAGTACGTAGGTAGGCTGAAAAGTAATGCACACATGCTTGTAGAGTACGAACAAAATGACCTTCAGAAGCGCGCCAGGTGGCATGTGGAAGTAACATTCCCCCTCAATATGCATGCGCAGGTTTGAGGTCGTTGCGTTCATCCAGTGTATTTCGAGGCGCTGAAGCAAAGAGACGTGTTCTAGTGCTATGTCAACGCGAGTTAAACAGCGAGCTGTTATCGAATTTTTAACTGCTGAAAAAGTGACTCCTGCTGAGATTCATCATCGTTTAAAGGGTGTTTATGGTGACGATGCTGTTGATAGGTCTACTGTAAATCGATGAGTAATAAAATTTCGTGGTTGCGAGCCTGGAAAAGCCATAATTGTTGATGAAACACGCAGCGGACATCCGATCACTGACACAGACAATAATCATCGCAAACTCGTCAACGATTTGATTCAAAATGATCGGCGAATCACTCAAAAGCGTATCGCAAACCATATTGGAATATCCAAGGAACGTGTCGGCTTCATTATTGAACAATTGGGATACCGTAAAATCTGTGTACGATGGGTACCACGCCGTCTCACAGATGAGAACAAACAGCGTCGATTGTAATGCTGCGAGCAACTTTTGCAGCGCTACTGTGTCGAAGGAGACGACTTTCTTTTGAATACTGTGACGGGGGACGAGTCATAAGCCCATCGTTACGACCCGGAAGAGAAAAGACAGAGCGCTGAATATCGACATCCGTCTTCTCCTCAGGCGAAAAAGTTCAAAACACAACCATCCGCCAAAAACTTCTTTTGACTGTATTTTTGGATGCTCACCAAGTTTATGTGACCGATTTTCTGGAACGAGGGGCAACGGTATATTCTTCTCAGTACGTACAGACTCTAAAACACCTCTGGCATCGAGTTTGTCATGTTAGAGGCAGCCTGGCGCCAATAGTCTTGCAACATAACAACGCTCGTCCGCACACTTCGCGTGCAACTGAAGAGGCTCTGTGAAACCTGAAGTTTGAACCGATTCCACACCCTCCTTATCCCCCTGATCTTGCGCCTTGCTATTTTTATTTTTTTCCTCTACTCAAGAGAGATCTCAAGGGTAATCATTACACCTCGGACGATGAGGTGAAGGCAGCTGTCAAGTTCTGGATTCGAGAGAAGTCGGAAGAATTTTTCAGTGACGGAATGAAAAGACTTGTTACACGTTGGGAGAAATGTGTTAGCCTTAACGGTGACTATGTTGAAAAATAAATATATGCTTTTGAAACTTAAGAATTGTACTTTAATGTACTTTTTGCCCGATCTTGCTATTTGTTTTTGTTCGTGATCTACAAGCATGTGTGCACTACTTTTCAGCCTACCCACGTATATGCACCAACTGATTTAACACTATTTAGAAACACTTTGCTCACACTACGATTGTGTTTCATATGGTTCTAACACTAAACCATGATTATTTCTCTAAACAGAATTAGCCGGATAAGTTTGTAATGGAGATGAATTTATCAGATTGTGGGTAACTCTGCTGTGACACCATACAGTCTGGTAGTAGGATACCTGTTGCCTACATCACCAGGGTTCAAATGTATAGGGTGAGGAACCAGTTCACTTATACAGGCAGGATGCAGAGATCCTTGGAAGGGGGTAAGGGAATGGTATGAATGTAAGGTAAGGGTAAAGTTGTCCTGCTTACTTAAGCAATATTCCATGAAGACATAAGGGGGAGTGGCGGTATAGGTCCACCATTCCTAACCTCAGCTTTAGATGGAGGTGAGCGGTCAGCTTCATGCCCTGGCTGCTTTATCACAGGGAAAGAGCCCCTGGTACCCATTCAGTAGGAGGTTGGGTGGGTCCCAGCGCTAGTCAGGATGTGCTGGGATTCATGCCCCATCCATCTAGCCCAGAGTCTATCACTACACTGACTGAGCTATCCCAACAATGGTATGCAGGAAAATGGCAATGTGTCTTCTGTATGGTAAGAACTCTACTGTTATTTCATTGAAATGAATTTCAGGTTTCAGAGGATCAAACGTTCCATTCTCAACCTACTGCATACCAGTCTTCCTCTGGACCCAGTGAATTGGCATATTCATCACTGAAATGATTATCCTCTTCCTCGTCTTCCTCAGGCTTCTTTGTGGCAGTGGTTTCTTCTCTTTTGTTACATTTATCTGAAGTTTTCTGTTGGAAGTTCACAAGAAACTTTGTGTCATCAGTGATGGCTGAGGAATCCTGTGACAGTTTTTCATACAGCTTCGCTTTTACTTCTAGGGCGGCTCTAAAAAAAACAGTTCCTCTGTATAAGACCAGAAAATCAAAAGCGTTCTCATTCTGAAGTCGCATTTATAACTTAAATGTAGCTAATGTAATCAAGGAAGTGTGTGCACAGGGGACACAGTGGTAAAGCTCATTCATTCTAGGCCACTGCATAAAATTCTGAAGGGCATTCAGTTTAACAATCTAGGCACTCTATTTCAAGGGAAAATTTCCCTGGTATCCAGTAGCCATTTTCAGTGTGGCAACAAAAATGAGAGATTTTGAACACAGTCAAACAATGTCAGACATTTTAAAATAAAAATTCTTTTGGGTTACACATAATGTATGAACCTATGATCATTTGAAGTTAGATAAAGTGTATGGAATAATACAGAAAAGGAGAAAATAAAAGTGATTTTAAGAAACATAATGTAATATACGGTGCCCGCAATTTGTATATATTATTACAGATATCTATATTCCAATTTATATCAGGGTTCTTTGTGGGGGTACACAAAAGTAAACCATTCTAACACCCTTTTACATGAAATATAAAAATGTTAAATAATTTTGAATTAGGAATCGCACTTCCCACACTCCCTGTCCGACTTTGTTAATGTATTAAAATTCACACTTCAAAAGTATTAATCTTGTCCTATTATTTGAACACTACATATTTTGGCCCAAAAGATCAACATCAGGTGTAGAAGATGTAGACGACACTGCCCACTGCCGCCACCTTGTCACACTGCTACACTTTGCATTTTGAAGGTCTAAAATACACATACAGTATTTTAAAATTATTTTTAAACTATCATGCCATAATTATTTTCTTCAAGGAGTGCATCCTGTTGTGTTAACCTCTAAACGCCAGACTTTGAAATAGTGGTAAGCTTGAGCTGGCCAGAGTTTATTTAAATGCCCACTGCTGGTGCTCGTTTAAATGCCCGTTGCTACTCTGCCTTTAAATGTCCATCCCTGTTAGGCGCTTAATCAATTTTAAGTGTTGTGTTTAAAAATGCTGTATCTAGCTCAATTTTTATGAGAAATGGATGGAATTAACTTTGTTTATATCAGCAAAGAACATAGTGTCGCACATTATAACGGAAGATTTTAAATTTTTAATACAAAGTCTTCTACTTTATTTTCAATTTTTTGTGTTTTAATTTTGATGCATACTGCAAAAATGGTTTCCCATTTCTTCACAGAGTTGTTCTGCATTATAAATTCATTTCTGTTTGTAACACTTGACAAATTTTAGCAGTCCCTGGTGTCATAAAACAGATGGAAGCAATAAAATCATTTGGTCTTCTGCTAGCACTGCTTACACTCTTCGGATTTTCGAATCTTTTGACGAAAGGACAGAAGAATGAAAGCACGGCTATTCAAGAGAAAGCTAGAGGGGTCCCTTCTTCAGTGCTAAGACCTTCCGTTAGAGCTGCAAAAGCTTATTGCCCCTTCTATTTGAATGAACAGACAGCTGCATTGTGGCTGAGATACAGAGTGCGATCTGTTTCGTGTGTGTTCGTAGTGAAATCGAATACTGTAGTATAATTTCAGCCTATATATACATCAAGCAGGTAACAAAAAAAAAGGTATGTGCATCGAATTTTACATTATATTTTTAACATACCTAACTGCAGAATCTGCATTAAAATTACTGGATCGTGGATAAGTTTTGGCATAATACATACGAATATTTTTACTTGCTGTTGNTAGAGGGGTCCCTTCTTCAGTGCTAAGACCTTCCGTTAGAGCTGCAAAAGCTTATTGCCCCTTCTATTTGAATGAACAGACAGCTGCATTGTGGCTGAGATACAGAGTGCGATCTGTTTCGTGTGTGTTCGTAGTGAAATCGAATACTGTAGTATAATTTCAGCCTATATATACATCAAGCAGGTAACAAAAAAAAAGGTATGTGCATCGAATTTTACATTATATTTTTAACATACCTAACTGCAGAATCTGCATTAAAATTACTGGATCGTGGATAAGTTTTGGCATAATACATACGAATATTTTTACTTGCTGTTGTTCATTTAGGTATTATTTTAATTCCTCTATTAGGGTTTTACTCAATTCTGTCTGATAATTACTACATTTAAAAATAAATATTAAGGACTGTGCATGCGCTTCTACTAGCAGCATGTGTGCGCGCTTCCACTAGCGGAGTTTAAATGCCTGACTGGCCAAAACGGGGTACTTTGGCCACGACGACCTTACTCATTGCTGGCACAACGGGGCACTTCGGCACTTAAAGGTTAACATATATTTCTGTACTAGCTGTGCCCGGCCACACCTTGCTGTGGCTAAGTCTGCCCGTTCCTTCCTAGTTTCATTTGAAATTACTTGACGCATTGCTTTCGCTTCGCGAGTATGACGACCTAAGCTTGTTCTTCTGTGAGGCATTATTTGGATGAAATATTTCAATTCAAACGCAGATCAATCGACACAGCTCAATCCCACTGCCAATTGCACTGAAAAATAAGGAGAACAGTTAAGAAAACGAAATGAAAAATAAACTATACTCACGAAATGAACGCTATGGTAAACGACACAGCCCAATTCCGATCGCATCTTCAAGTCTGGCTGCACGTCACTCTGCTCCTTCCTCGGCATGTATTTGAGCCTGTCTTTGTCTCTTTCGCTCGTTCTCTGATGCCCGTTCTTCTCCAGTTTGATTTACAAATACTCGACGCATTGCTTCTGCTCAGCGAGTACGACAACCCAAGTTTGATCTTCTGCGAGGCATTATTTGAATGAACTAAAGCAGATCGATTGCACTGATGAAGAAAAAAATGCTAGCAATGGGCCACTGTTATTGCGTTTCCATGGAAGTATACGCTAAGTGTTCTAGCGTTACTATTGAAACGACTTCTGTGAATGCAACGTTGAGTCAACATTTCGAAGTGCTCGGACGGGATAGGGAATACATTATCGAAGAGTTAGTTTCATCTGTTGCTTAGGAAATGCTAGCAATGGGCCACTGTTATTGCGTTTCAATGGAAGTATACGCTGTTCTAGCGTTACTATTGAAACGACTACTGGATTTCGAAGCGATCGGTGAAGAACTTTCGGAGATCTTCGATAAGAGAAAACGAACATTTACATTTTTATTTAACACTCTTCGGAGCTGGACTATCATAACCTGGTTTCGGACGCAATAGAGGGCACGATCTGTTGTTAGCAATGGCCCACTGTTATTGCGTTTCCATGACACAGCCCAATTCCAAGGCAATGTCACAGGAAAAATTAAATCAAAATGAAAATAAATCAAAACTGTTTATATTCGGCGTTGGCTATCCCAAGACTAACTCCTTTGGCGCTTACCTCCAGGCTCTCTTCTGTATCCTTTGGCATCTGCCCCGAGAATGACTGCTTCTTGTCCAAGGTGGGCTATTTATACCTCGGCGGATGCTGTGATTTCACTCGGAATCTCTTGTGATACTTGTGACCTCGTGATACTTGAGACACTCGCGATACTGAACAGTTGCCGGAGCTAAACTCTCTTATACATATAGCCAGCGCTTGGACGGGATAGGGAATACCTTATCGAAGAGTTAGTTTCATCTGTTGCTTAGGAAATGCTAGCAACAGCAAACTGTTATTGCATTCCCATGGAAGTATACGCTAACTGTTCTAGCGTTACAATTGAAACGACTGCTGGATTCGGAACATGTGGCAGGTTTTTACTACCTGTTTTTACCTGTCACGGGTGTGAAATCTACATAATAGGCACACAAAAACACGCACGTGTTTGAATGCAACGTTGTGTCAAAATTTCGAAGTGATTGGTGAAGAAGTTTCGGAGATCTTCGGTAAGACTCAAACGAACATTTACATTTTTATTTATATAGATTGTTTTTCTGTCTCAGGACAACAATTATCAAAATCTCAATCACATTTACTCTATATAGTCTTAATGGCATGGCACACTGTTGTGTTCAGACAGAAAAACAATAAAGAAAAATATAATTATTTTGTTGTGTGCACATGTTGTGGGTCTGGTGTATATTTTGTTGGTCTGTTGGTTTCTCTTTGGTGCTGTTTATAGCTGTTCACAAAAGCCAACACACTAACAAAATACACACCACACCCACATGTGCATACAAGAAAATAATCATGGAATGATATTTTAAAACATTTTATAAGTATTTTACACCTTTAAAGTACAAACTGTAGCAGGGTGACAATGGGGCAGCAGGTTCCTCTACAACTTGTACACCTGATGATGCCAGCCAGTTGGGCCGAAACATGCAGTATTTGAATAACAGAAAGAGACAAATATTTTTGAAGTGTGAATTTTAATACATCGATGAAGTTGCACAGGGACGGCGAGAAGTGTGAGTGCTCATTTAGAATACAGAGTGCAATAGGGTGCTGCAGTGCAATATGTTAATTTTCATTTCATGCATCCTGTTGTGTCACAATATACAACTTCTTTATTAACTGTCACATCACAACAAATATCAAGATCAGTGCCTAGCTAAGGCTCTGCTACATGTTTTGGCTATCAATAGCCATCATCAGGCAAATATGTTAAAATCATTTTATAGATTTAAGAACAAGCCCAGAATACAGTAACCACAGATATCATAGCTGGCTTAAGTAATTTAAACAGTAGGTCACATATGGTAACACAAATGGGCAGTGAAAGAATAAACATTAATTCTAGATGGACAAAAATATTGGTAACCCAAATTCCAGTATGTCATGAAGTTATCATTTAACAGTCAACAGAGATGCTGTACCAACATCACTGTCAGTAACTCACAGTCTAAAAAGGGCTCCCTGACAAAATACAGTAAAGCACATTTGCTATTCACGCATTATTTAATGTATAACAGGAATGGATGGTATTATTGGGAATTGGAGCCTTGGTTGTTTGCTGATAGTGGCGACCACATTCTAGACTTAAGCCAGCCTTTACAGATGCTGAAATTCTGACAAATTTTTTATTTTAATTTGGGTTCGTATTTTATCTAAAAAGTCCTACAAGTATTATTTGCCATCCTGTTGCACCCTGGTAGCAGCATTATTCTATCCATCATTTTATACAAACACACACCTTGACTTTTTAAAGGCATCCACTTCCTCTTCTGCTTCTTCCAAATGCTTTTCTGCTCTTTCACTAACACCTGCATTTGTCTTGATTGAAAGGGTCTGCTTCTTGGGTTGTGGAAAAGGACGTATGAATTGTGCTTGAGCCCGTGCCTTAGCTTTAACTACTTCTTCTTGCTTGCGAGAGAGCTCTGCTTTCAAACTAAGAAGCTGAAAGAAAAGAAATCTCATACTACTAACAGAATCTTCAGGTTTACAAGGAAGAATCCAGCTCTATACTCTTATATATTAAAAGCACACAACTGCCTCATGAATTTTCATTTTTGTAAAAATGCTGTTGTAGAGAAATTACCAAAAAAAAAAAATACATGTACTTCTCCATGATATCAACACTTTACTTCTGCAGAGGATTTACTTTCTGAGGCAGAATGAATGTGTGTTAAATAAAATCTGTTGCCCACTCATAGTAGCATTCTGACTTCTTACTCAGTCTTTGACCGATAACGCTGCCACCCCATATGAAATTCCAATTACAATAATGGCTTCACAATATAAAAACACAAATAATCTGATTTTTCAAGGAATGGAATATCACTGCTTTGGATGCAACACCCAGCAAAATAAAACTACGAAACATAACCTTAATCCAAGTAAGAACATAAATCCACACTCAGTCCATACTCAGTACTGCCAGAACTTATTCCCGATTAAATATAAGGAGTTAGTCTGTATTACTATTGTACGACAGTTCTGAATTTATAACGCAGGTAATAAAAATTAAAATTTGATAATCTAACCTGAACAATTCCAATAATTACTAAACTACATGACTCCAATCTGAAAACTTACAGATGATTTACCAATATCTATCTGTTTAAAATGCTTCATTATTATCTCAGTGATGTAACGGCAACAACTGAATTACAAAATTCTTTTCATTAATTTCCTTGCAATCCTATCGTCTCTTTGCCTAAAATACGCAACAGAGAGACCAACCAAAGAACACAAGCAACCTCTGCACGTAGTTCTATAACTGTTGCTATCAGGGGGTGGAATCTTGAATAAGGGAAAGGGCAACACGGTAACTACTGCCTCTAAGAGCGGCGGACGAAACTCACGCTGGGCTCAACCAATCAGAGAGCCTAAACAAACCAACTTGAATACCCACAATTCCGTGCAGTTATGGTGGTGCATTATATGCAAATTGGTAAGTATGACTTTTGATTTGATGTGGTTGCGAAACGAAAGTAGACATTTGCGAACGAAATTACAGCTGCATGCCAAACATATTATTTGTGTATATGAATATTATGCTTACTACCACAAATGGAATTAGAAACATAGAATTCTTTCAAGCCTAAAATTTTTCAGGTTATCATGAACTGTCATCTAAATGATATTTTTTTATGATATGTTCTGCAACTTTCTGTTTATCCCAGAGATTGTCTCTTGAATGTGAAAGAGTTCTAAGAGTACCGTGATGGTGTTATAATTTTTGTATTGCTTTTTGCAGTATAAACACGAAAACGACATTTGCTGCTGCTGGGTGCTTGTCATCCAGCAAGCAAGGCATCAAATTCTTCAGCTTTCCAAGGGAACCAGCAAGGTATGTCTGTTTTAATTCATGGTGTAATTACTTTATTATGTATTGCTTAATCCTTTAAAATGTTTGCAGTGCAACCATTACCAAGTAGCCACCAACGTTTGCAGTGAAAGAAACCTCATTTCTCATAAGCCCTGTAAATATAAATACTTCTGATGTGGAACTCAGGCATATCAATCATTGCAGCAAGCCACAACACTGTATTGGCTACAGGTGGCTAGCGAGAATGTCATTGTCATCATCATTCATTACTTATGAAACTACATCAATATACAATTTTATTATAAATCTTATTTTACTGTCATGTGCAACTTTTTAAGTTTTAAATTTTAAACTTAAAGTTAATAAATAGTTTCACATAAGACTGTAAAATAAGATTTATTATAAAATGGAAGAATGCAACAGGATGCTACAATATAATCTTATCAGTACACAAGTTATGTAGGATATGTTAAATGTTTGAAAAGCAGATCACACTCTCAGTAATATGATTTATAAGAGAATAAGGTGGTAAAGACTTTGCTATGAGGAATAATTTAATCAAATATACAAAAGCTTTATAATGGCAGTCCCTTTAAAGTAAAGTGTGTTATTTTCAAATCTGAACAAGTCCATCATGTAAGGAAGCCCACTAATTTCCTCTTTAATGTTCTTTCAGTGTGGTGCTGTGGTGAATACCTGACAACAGCTGTTTGATGATCACCTTGTGAACACATTTGAAGCTATTCGTTCGTAGTATGGTTTGAACAATAATCCAACTGTGGGACAGTTTGTAGATGCCCTGAAGACTAACATCATCAGTGCACTTGCTATCAGAGGTCTGTGTGGAACTAGTTGTCAGAAGATGATCAGAGTTCATTCTGCCCTGTATCTGAAAATAATTATATTTCAGTCAAGAACTGTGTGGGAAATTCTTCTCTGACTGAGATGGCTCTTGTTTATGTGTGTGGGTAAGAGTGAAGTGACATTACTTTATAATTGACTTGCAATCTTCAGGTTACCTGATTCAGCGTGAAACACCGAGGAGCAGAATCAATGTCAGGTTATATTTTGTAATTAAATTTATTAACTACTTCCTAGGTAGGAAGTTTTACTTATTATAC
>NW_019729938.1:30657-72749 GCF_002891405.2 Cryptotermes secundus | reverse complement strand
TCTCGCAGGCCAAGCACAAAGAGCAAGGTCTTGGGCCTCCTTCCGACCAATCCATCGCTGGGGCACTTTTTCATTTAAAAAAGCTCGGACCATCAGCTGCCAATGGGGCGGTGCACCATCTTGTTGAAAAATGAAGAAATTGCGAATCTGCTTGCAGTGGAGTGAAGAGCCAGTTTTGGAGCATATCGAGATAGGTTTTGTCCTATAATGGTGTTTCCTTCAAAGAAAAAGGGACCATAAACCTTGTCCTGAGACACAGCACAGAAGACGTTCACCTTAGGGGAATCTCTTTCATGCTCAACTGTTTCATGTGGGTGCTCTGTTCCCCAAATACGCACATTGTGACGATTGACTGTGCCGCTCAAGTGAAAAGTCGCTTCATTACTAAAAATTAAACGTGAAATGAAGATTTCGTCTTCCAGCATCTCCAGCATCAAATCGCAAAATTCCACCCGCTTCCTTTTGTCGTCATTGGTAAGTGCCTGAACGAGCTGCAGTCTGTATGGTTTCAAATGTAGACGTACTGTTCGCACACACCAGACAGTGGCTTGAGGGATCGCAAGCTCACGGCTAGCTCGATTTGCTTAACTTCCGCTGGCTCCTCTCAAACGCAGCACGGATTCTCGCCACTTGTTCCTCCGAGACTCGTGGTCGTCCTGGACTTTTTCCTTTACACAGACACCCACTCTGGAAACTGTCGAAACCACCGTCGAATGTTCTTAGGACAGGGCAGATTAATGCCGAATCACCTTTGAAAAGCACGCTGCACCGTGACAACCGAATTTGTTTTCGCGAACTCGAGAACGCAGAACACCTTTTGCTCAGGACTCGCCATTCCGAGGGTAAAAGAACAACTGAACGTTGCCGGAAGAACGACGCGACTTAAGCGTCCCTGTGGCAGCCATTCACAACTTAGATAACTCCTCTTTCAAATGGTCACTGACTCATTCCATGACGATGCTTAAGAACTGAAGCAATGCGTCATGAAATCGGTTCTTTCTTTTTGAATAACCCTGTATTTTAAAGGATAATGTTAATTTATTTTAACGAAAACTGAAAGACTTTCTTATCTTGAAAACTTTCTATTCTATTGATGAATATATGACAAATACGTAATTGTATTATATTCCTATTGTATCTAGGTTGTGTCTACTTGGACTTGGTTGCATATCGCAACTACTTATAATTATTATGACGAGCTCAATAAACGGGCAACGGATCTGTGAAGCTATGTATGTATGTATATATGATATTTGTCAGAGTTCTGCAATTATTGTATTGCTTTTCATATATTATTAAATGCAATCTTAATCGTGTTAACAAGAGTGTGTATCAGATTCTCAAGTTTCATTATTCTACTGAAACATGATTTATAACACATTAATGTAACTGAAAAGCTATGTTTTGTGTAGCTTTCAAGTATAAGTTGTAAGCAAAGTTATGAAGTTGAATACAAGTATCTCTGATGGAAACAGAATTTTCTTTCAAGTTTACCCACCATCAGCTTTCCTAAGCACAAGTATTCTATATATGTTATAGTTCAAATATCCATTGCATTTCAGTAAGGGGGTGTTGAATTGATGTAAATGAAATGTTCTTATTTTACAGGCACTGGTGAGAAACTTTCTTCCGATAAATAATGTTGCAACCTGATATCTTGTACTGCAGAGGTTCTTACTCCGTTGTGTGTTTTCTGTTTTTGAACTGAGTTTGATATCATTTAACTCATTCTCCTCCAGATGGTTTTGAGCGAAGTGATGTTATACTCAGTTCGAAAACAGAAAACACACAGTGGAGTAAGAACCTCTGCAGTACAAGATATCAGGTTGCAACATTATTTATCTGGAGAAAGTTTCCCACCAGTGCCTGTAAAATATGGACATTTCATTTACATCGATTATTAATTCTAGCTATACGTGTGAACCAGTGATTTTTTGGGAGGGAGCAGTAAAAAAATGCTGGTGGTATAATAGCGTACTTTCTTACCGACAGCGCAGGTGGTATGATAGCATACCTTCTTACCGACCGAGCCCTCGGCACTGGCGGCAGCCATTTTTTTATCAAGAGAGTGTCCGCCGGCCACCGCGGCAGCAGTGGCTGTGTTGCCCGCCAATAGCATTGAGTTGCATACCCCTGGTTGCTATGCTCTCATAGAATTTACTGTGCTGTAACCTAGTAATGGACTTCTGGTTAAATGACCCCGATTGTCCGCGTACCTGCCACAGGCAATTAACGTGGGCCAATATTGTGGAGACAGAAGGAACGACCGTTGCTAGACAACGATCAATAAACACGTTCGCGTCAACAGATACACGAACGCAACAACGAGGAATTGCAGGAGGCTGTGTTTTCTGTGGTGTCCGTCCAGATGCTATATAAGAATAGGTATTACGTAGCAATGTCATTTTGAAGACAGCGAAACAAGACATAGTGAACTCGTGGATAAGATCGTAATTTGGTGGCCATGGCACGTAAGTTGCAAGACTTATTCGAGATGAAGTATGTAAAAATACTCGAAGAAAATGTTACTGGAGCTGTGGGCTTAGAGAAGTCCAGCACACCTAGGACGTCAGAGTCAAATACAAGATCCGACTGGGACAACGTACGGGTACTAGATCTTCTCCAGGAACAGCTGCAGGTTATACAGGATCAAGTTAGTTAACTGGAATAAGCAAGTACAGTTAAACTATGGAAAAAGTTGATGGAAAGAGAGAAGCAGAAGAAGAAAAATCCTGGGGAATATTTAGGTCTTGTCAAAGAAGTGCATTCTTCAGTGGTAAGTGACACTATAAACGCTAGGTTTGCTAATGCTGCATTAGAGGCGGAGGATGTGAATTATCCGACGAATTTGCATCACAGTGTGAGTGCTAAGCAGTCAGGAGGCGCTCAACTTGCGGCTCCGGCAGGTCGTTGTGCTCCACCCACAGCCACCACCGGTGTAAAACACAGTAAAAGCAAAAGAACTCGAGAAGTTGAACAAACAGCAGGGCAAGAAGCGCAAGCCAAACAGGCGAAACTCAATTGGCCGTCAGCTGGTGATAAGGTGGGCGCTGGATTTGGGAATGCTGCATTAGGGGCGGGGGATGGGAATCTTCTGACGAACCTGCATCAAAATATGAGTCCTAAGCAGTCAGGAATTGCTCAAATTGAGGCTCCAGCGGGTTCTTATGCACCACCAACTGCTGTTGCCCCAACCAACACCGGCACAGAGAACACTAAAAACAAAAGCACTCGAAAAGCTGAACAAATAGCACGGAAAGAAGCGCAAGCCAAGCGGCCGAAAGCCATTTTGCCGTCAGATTTTCCGATGAACTTGCTTCATAATATGAGTGCTAAGCAGTCAGGAATTACTCAACTTGCGGCTCCGGCAGGTCCTTTTGCTGCACCCACAGCCACTGCTGGTGTAAAACACACTAGAAAAAAAAGAACTCGAGAAGTTGAACAAATAGCAGGGCAAGACGCGCAAGCCAAACGGGCTAAACTTAATTGGCCGTCAGCTGGTGGTAAGGTAGGCGCTGGATTTTGGAATGCTGCATTAGGGGCGGAGGATGTGAATTTTCCGATGAACTCGCATCGAAATATGAGTCCTAAGCAGTCTGGAGGCGCTCATCACACGGCTCCGGCAGGTCCTTGTGCGCCACCCACAGCCACAGTCGGTGTAAAATACACTAAAAACAAAACTACTCGAGAAGTTGAACAAACAGAAGGGCCAAATGTGCAAGAGAAGCGACCGAAAGCCAATTCACCGTCAGCTGGTGGTAAGGAAAAGAACGTTGTTGTGTCCCCACCCTGCAGTTTGATTCAGAGGAGGATGGCAATGCCAATCCAATGTCATACGAGAAGAAGAGGCAACTCAGTGTTAATATTAGCAAATTGCCACTTGACAAGCTAAGACGTGTAGTGCACATCCTTCAGTCTCAAGAATCTCCTTTGGGGGATTCTGTTCAGGATTATATTGAGATTGACATAGGAACTCTGAAGCCGTCTACTTTACGAGAACTGGAGTCGTTTGTTGCATCCTGTCTCAGTAAGAAACCACGAAAGTCCTACAAGAACATTTTATCAACATCAGAAGATGAGCTGATAGCTGAGGAGAAGCAGGAGTTGGAGAAGAGGACGCAGGGCATGACAGGACAGCATGAGTTGGCAAATAAACTGCTCAAGACAGAGGAGAGCAAGTCTGTGGATGTTGGTGTCATCTCCGACCTTTCAGTCTCCAGTTCCAGCAGTTCAGACAGAGACTCTAGTAGTTCCAGCAGTTCGGACAGAGGTTCAAGTAGTTCCAGCAGTTCGGACACAGACTCTAGTAGTTCCAGCAGTTCGGGCACAGACTCCTAGTTCCAGTTTTTCTGACAGTTACTCGAAAGCAAGTTGAACAAGAGAAGCAAGAAAAAGGGTCATCAGACTAAGACACCAGGAGTGGTGGCACCAGAGGTCCTTTTTCAACACTTACAACGCAATCAGCATGTCATATCATAAGCATTGTAGGTCACAAGCCTGCACAATTCGAGCAGCAGGCTCCAATCATATAGCCAGCAATGACAACGTAACAATTCCGCATGAAATATCATGCTCTACCCCCTCAGCCTGCCCCTCCAACCGTCACAGTTACTGCGGCTGCGGTCAAGAAAGTGGTTTCCCCTGTTCCGGCCCCCATACCAACAGAAGTGAACATTCCAGCTGCAGAGAAACCTGCTGAATCCATTTTGAAAGTGCCCATCTTATTTGAGGTAATAACTAGTATAGAGACCACAATCATAACAGCGGCACCTACCATAGCTTCCGCAATGACACTCCATTTCCAGTGGCAAACCTGATATCCCCTAAGCACATCAAGCAGGTTACAATCCCAGGAGATCCCCTGGTGCAGATGCTCCTGATCGTCACAACTGCCTCCAGCAAGGTCAGGATAGAAATACCCATAAAACCGAGCCTTGACAAGCCCTTGGCTGCCAACTTCAAAATAGCATTCCAGTAATGGCTTCGCACAAGCTGCCAATAATCCAGTCATGCAACCAACCAATACAGAACCAAGACTACTCCTAGGGAGGATTTATAATAACGGCATTCGTATGTCAACGGGTGTGCCATAAATTTTTTATCCACTCCTAGCAACCAGTCTTGCCTGTACAGCGATATGGTATCTGGTGGTGAAGACAGAAGAGAAGGCAGTGTTGCCAACTGTCATGCAACCCACAGCAAATAAAGCCTGATAATGATGGGATTTTGAACGACTCCATGCCAACAGAGAAGAAGGAAACTTCTCCAGACTCAGCCAACGTATCAGAATCTAACTTCGTATCAGCTTTCAAGAAAAATAATGTGAAGACTGGCAGCTACTGGTCTTTTCTTGCCCGAGGATCATCTCCACAGAACACATCTGGTCCCATTACTTTCTCTGTCAAGTCCACCGTTGACAACAGCTTCCAGGCCTTTAAGAAGCAGGCAGAGGAGAAGCTGGATCGGCAATGTGCACTCGAGAACCGCTACGGTGACCACCACCTGGAGGATGGCGTTGCACTCTCAGCTGAAGAGAAGGACCCAGCGCGTCAGGGAACACCTGCAGAAATCTGCCGGTGTCGTAGGTCACTTGGCTCACCGTGTGCACGTCGACTTACCCGAGCAACTTATCGGTAGAGAAACGCCCATTAATTCGCCGACGCGGTAAGGGAGCGGAAGATGAAGACGCCAGCTACTCTTGCCACGGAAGAACAC
Organism: Cryptotermes secundus; assembly: GCF_002891405.2. Classification (NCBI taxonomy): domain Eukaryota; kingdom Metazoa; phylum Arthropoda; class Insecta; order Blattodea; family Kalotermitidae; genus Cryptotermes; species Cryptotermes secundus. The sequence continues at coordinate 67,034 of NW_019729938.1, read as the reverse complement.
ACTTAATGTTGCTCGTTCCGAGCACCGGAAATCGAACCTGAGTCCTAGCCACTAAATCATACTGGATCTCAGAGAAATTCTATTGGATGGTATGGACTGGATTTATCTGGCTCAGAATAGGGACCAGTGGTGTTCCCGTATGAGCACAGTAATGAACTTCCGGGTTCCATAGAATGTTTGGAAGTTCTTCAGTAGCTGAGCGACTGTCGGCTTCTCGGGAGGGACTCATCTTCATGGAGTTAATTACTTAGTTCGTTGAAGGGTATGGCTTTAAAATTTACTAGTAACATTTCTATAGTTAGTTGAATTTACCTTCTGTTATAATATGCATGTTATTAGTAGCGTTTCTACAGTTGTTTCAATTTACTTTCTGCATTACTTTGTTGCTGTTGTTTAGATAGTTCTGGCCAACCTATTGGTCTTCGGCGAAATCAATCCTATTTTGTTAATTTAGTTCACATGTTTTTCTTCTTTAATCAGTCTCTGGTTGTGTTCTGCGTTGTTCATAATGCTTGTAAAGAATTATTAACATTTTTTTGCCGGTTTTGTATTATTAATGACGGCGATAAATTTTGTAGCTGTGCTTCTACGGTTAGTTTCTTGTGTATTTCTGTTATTCTTTCATTTTTGTTGATGCAATCCAGCAGACGTTGTTAACTAACATATGTTATTACTAAGGCTTCTGGAGAGCCGTCAGATAGTAAAATACGATCATGATCCCAGTGGGACTCGGAACCAAGAATCGATTTGCTGGCGACGACCGTGCCGCAGTTTAGCTGTCAGCACTCAGCACGGAAGCAGAGGGCATTGTTGAGATCCGTCACTAGGCAACGACTGATGAAGACACAGCACACTGAGAAGACTTAGTGCTTACTGTAGTGAACTGTAGAGTGTGAATTAGCGATAGCGCTATAGTTACGTGCAGTTAAGGTTTATAATTTTCCAATAAATTTAATTACAAATATAAATCCTGTCTATAGTTACTTCATACACTTGAAAATACTGCAGTTCCAACATACGTTTAAACAATAACATATGTACAGCAATTCCTTTGCAGTTTTTTATGTCTTCTGGTAAAATGACAAATTATGGCCCAATCATGGAAATGCAAACCCTTTTATTAATGCCCATTAAAGAATTTGAACCTGATGGGTTTCTTCTACAAGCTAACTCCGTGGAGCTGAGTCCTTCTTGAGACGCCGCCAGTCGCTCAGCTACTTCAGAACTTACCAACAATTATGGAACCCGTAGGTTCATTACCGTGTTCACAAGAGCCCGGTACTGGTCCTTTTCATAAACTAAAAACTAAAATCCGTAGCTTGAGTCCGCAAACGAATTATACCGACCGACCGACCGACCGCCACTTGTTGGTGAAGTTAGTGCCAACTTTAGCTGATAGAGGCGGTCGCGTGGTCGGCGCAACGGATCCCCATGGCCGTTAATTTCAGTTTCCTAGATCGGAGCTCCTCAATTATCCTCACGAGGCTGAGTGGACCCCGTTCCAGACCCAGTACACAGAAAATCTGGTAGCGCCGAGATTTGAATCTGAGACCTTTGGATCTGTAGCCAGGAACTTTGACCACTAGACCACAGAGGCGGTCCTGGTCCGTATCATAGGCCAAATAATTACCATGCTATCCTATCTGATGTCATTTTAATATTTTCCTCCCAACTGCGTCTAGGACCTCCCGCTGGTCTCTTTCCTTCTGGTTTCCCACCCAAATTTTGTGTGCATTCCTCTTCTCCCGTGCGTTTTTCACGCTTGATTCTCCTTGACCTCATCAATCTGTCCATATTTGGTGAAGGATTTTGTTATATATATTTGTTTTTCATCGCTATGAATGGGCTCACGTATAAAACATGCGTACGTTAGGACCTACGTAGTTTATGATGGCGTAGGTTTCATTCGAATGTCCTCTTCTGTGAAATGCATTTGCCGCCAAGAAGAAGAAGAAGAAGAAGAAGAGTGTCTTACGAGGTATATTGCTGATTATAATCTCAACATAACAAAATCGCCCTACATTCCATGCGGTCATTCATACAGCCACTGACCTGAACAGAAAAGTACAGGATGTTCCAGATTAAGGACATTCTTCTCATTCGTTTGTTTTATACAAGATAATCCATCGTAAAGAAGCACTGAAGCTCGTACAAAACTACAGATGACAGCTCCATGGAGTTACGTTAATCAATTTTCTGGGCATTACCAATCGTCTTCATTTTATTTAAAAGGTGTTCCTGACACTGGATTGTGTCTCCGTCCTCAGGTAGAAAGCCTGCAATATTTAGCCCAATTAATGGAGTTAGTTCATACCGTCAGAATTAGTTCGTTAATTACCTACTTAGTTATTTTTGTCGAGAATTAAATCATATTGTGATGCGACGACCGAAAGCCGGGATAGTGAAATCAGAGGAGGTGTCCATTGCTAGGCAACTGATCGGTAAACACATTTCTGCAGCAAACAAATACGCAAGCAGAAATCAAGTACTTTCGTTGCTACGGAACGGCGCTGTAAACATGTCTTCGCAACAATAGAGGAAGCGGTGTTTTCTGTGGAAAGGCAAGGCAAGAAAGGCAAGGTTAAAGGCTGGGCACTAACCCGTAAGCTGAGGGGGGGGGGGTTATGTTGGTTGGTCATGGCCTGTGTGGCCTTCTGGATCTGGCGTCATATCCCGGTGGGGTTTTTTTAAGAGAACAGATGAGAGGTTTCCAAGACTTGCTGAGACAAAACCCCCCCTCTCTGTTCATATTTCCGGGATGCAGTTCAATCTCAATTGCCTCCCTAATGATGTGATCCATATAGCGGGTCTTGGTGGCGAGGATGGAGGTATTCTGAAGCTGAATGCGGTGTCCCAGATCGATGCTGTGTTCAGCTACGGCCGACTTGTCCGGTTGTTCGAGACGGATGTGCCGCTGATGCTCCTTCAACCTCATGTCCACGGAGCGGCCTGTCTGCCCAATATAGACCTTCCTGCACTCGCATGGGATACTGTATACACCCGGTGTCCTTAGGCCCAGGCTGTCTTTAACCAGCCGGAGGAAATTGGATAATTTGTATGGAGGCAGACCCACTGCTTTGATGTTGTGTCAGGACAGCACTCTGCTGATACGGTTGAATATGGTCCCGACATAGGGAAGGAAGGCAATTGAGCCTGGTTATTGTTATTGTTATTGTCATTAGAAACAGTCTAAGATATTTTATATTTCAGAATTAATTTTTAATTAAAGTTATAAAAAGAAGGTACAGTAGTTTGGATTCAGTTTTTTCTCTTGCCACCAAAAATAAATGGGGTAAAAATAAATTATTTTACAACTTATAAGTAAAGTAAAGTAAAGTATTTATTTCGTCTCTATAGATCATTGTTACATGATATAAGACAAGTCAGTTACTATACATTGGCTGATTACAATAACAGAATAAAGTTACAATACTTAAAATTGATTAAAATAGTTAAGATTTCATATAGTGTGAGGTGGAATCCATATTAGGTCCCCTTGGCACGTTGACTTCCATATGTCCTATTGTACCTGTACTGGTGATAATATTTATGGAAAATTTTATGGAATGAGGATTGGCAGGGGAAACTGAAGTACTCGGGAAAACCTGCCCCAGCGTCACTTTGTCCATCACAAATCCCAGTTGACTAGACCGCAGCGGTGGGAAGCCAGCGACTAACCATTTAAGCTATGGTGCGGCCTTTGAGATAATATTGATGAATTTGGTGATAGCATTGGTATGACGTTTACTGTAGACTCTACACTTCAACATCTCGTTACATCTGTTCTCCCTTCCTGGTGCAGCTTCTTGGTATCTGCAATCTCTCCAGGGTAGCCCATTGAGCACCGGTATAATGTTTCACTGTAGACTATACACTGCAATATTTCACTACATCTGTTCTCCCATCCTGGTGCAGCTTCTTCGCATCTGCGATCTCTCCAGAGTGGCCCATTCAGGTGCATCTCTGACTATGTTATCTTGGTTGCTGGAAGAAAGAAAGGAAAACTGCACAGTAGGGATTCCCAAAACCGATTATTCATGAATTATGTGATTATAATTGATTCGTGTTTGTCTCACATGAGAGAAACTCATCCACTTTATAAAAAACAATGATTGACTAGGTAAGTTTTCAGAGTGTTTTTGAACTTATATAGTACCGGTATTCCTTTAACCTTTAAGTGCCGAAGTGCCCAGTTTGTGCCAGTCATGAGTAAGGTCGTTGTGGCCAAAGTACCCCGTTTTGTCTAGTCAGGCATTTAAACTCCGCTAGTGAAAGCGCACGCACACGCCGCTAGTAGAAGCGCATGCACATTCCTAAATATTTATTTTCAAATGTAGTAATTACCAGACAGACTTGAGTAAAACCCTAATAGAGGAATTAAAATAATACCTAACTGAACAACAGCAAATAAAAATATACGTATGAGTTATGCCAAAACTTATCCACGACCCAGTAATTTTANTATATGTACAAAGATGGTAGAGGTAATATATGTAATGATTTGAAAATTTGTTTACAACTAGTCGCTTTTGGGACCTGGGTCATAGCTCTTATAGCTCTCTTCTGTAATTTAAAGATCAATTTTTCATTTACTGAGTTGCCCCAAAATATCAGTCCTTATGATAACAAAGACTGGAAATGAGCATAATATAACATGCGGGCAGTCTCTAGTCCAGTCACTCTTCTAACTACCCTTAGGCCGAAACGTACTTTACATAAGTTGTTCGCTAACTTTTGCATATGCATAGTCTGCCTTAGATGCTTATCTAGCCAGACTCCCAGAAATTTTGAGTGATCTGTGTAGTTGATAACAGTGTCATAAATCTTTATTGAAGGGCATTCAAGTTGTAGTTTTTGAGGATGATGGACAGCTATTGCTATTGTTTTCTCTTTATTAATAGTTAATCGATTCCTACCAAACCACTCTGTGATTTTGTTTATTGTTTCATTTGTTTTCCTTTGAATTTCACTAGCGCTATTTCCTGCTATAAAAATGCTAGTATCATGGGCAAAGAACGTAGGTTTCCATGTTCTATGCTGGCCTCTAGGTCGTTTATGTATAACAGAAACAACACTGGTCCCAGAACAGAACCTTGTGGGACACCATAGCTGATGGGTCTCTTTCGGGAGAGGTAATTAATGTTACGATTAGTTTTTTTTTTGCATCTGTATGTAATTTCTACCGCTTGTTCTCTGTTTTCTAAGTATGTTTGGAACCACCTTAGTGTAACCCCTTGTATTCCCATTCTTTCCATCTTACTTAGCAATATATCATGATCTACTAGGTCAAACGCTTTTGATAAATCCAAAAATATCCCTATATTCGTTTCTTTTTCATCTAGTGCTTTGTAAACCCTTTTTGTAAATTCTGTGATTGCTGTGTGTGTTGATTTTCCTTTGCGGAATCCATGCTGTTTATTGCTGACTATGCTGTACTTATTTATGAATGATAAAAGTCTATTGTGCATAATTTTTTCTATTATTTTAGAAAAAACCGAAATTAATGACACTGGCCTGTAGTTCCCAACATTTGCAGTACAACATTTCTTGTACAAGGGTTTCACTTTTGCTATTTTTAGTTGGTCGGGGAAATAACCAGATGAAAACGACAGATTTATAATGTAGGTTAGAGCATTTACTAGTTGAGGATGACATTTTTTAATAATGAACTCTGGAATATCGTCAATGCCTGTTGATTTTTTGTTACAAAGTGTTTCAATTATGTCTACCACCTCCCTTTCAGTGGTTGGGGTTAAGGACATGCTATTGCTGTTGTATTTTATTGTGTTGATCCTATCATCATTGTTTTGTGCTGTCTTGATTATTACTTCGGATGTGCTGGGCAATGTTAGTACAGTATTCATTAAAAACATTGGCTATAACTTTTGGATCTTGTATAGTTGTACCATTCTCTCCTAATTCAATGTTCTTTGAAACTTTTTGCTGACTGCCTAATTCTTCCTTGATTAAATCCCACATGGCTTTTGATTTGTTCCCGGATGATTGTATTCGTATGTTGTTGCTTAATTTTTTAGCCTCACTGATAACTTTGTTGTATATTTTTTTGTACTGGTTATAGTATTTTTTAAGTTCTTCAGATGTGTTTCCTTCTTTAATTAAGCTATGAAGAGTCCTAAGTCTGTTTCCTGATACCCTTATGCCTAAGGTAATCCATTTATTTTTTTGTTGCTTAATTTTTACCCCTTTTTTAGGCATAGCTATATTGTGATAGTACAGAAGGATGCCTAAAAATTCATTGTATGCATCATTTGCCTCATTTTGTTTAAGAACAGACTCCCAGGTGTCTTTTCCTAGTAAATAGTTTAGATATTGTACGTTTTCCTCACTATAAGATCTAGCTAATCTGAACTCTTTTAGTTATTCTACCTTGTACTTTTTTGTTCTTATAATGCATTTGTAGTATTTGGGCATTATGGTCAGTATACAGTATACAGTTCATTTACATGAAGCATTCCATGATGTGATCACAGTTATGTCTGATATTTCACATGAAAGACTTTCCCATTTTGCCAAACCCACTTTGTTGACAGTCACAGAAGAATACTACTCTTTTAAAAGTAAGATTTTCCCAGGAAAACAGTCACATATTTGGGAATTTGACAACTATTTGTCAACGATACATGATAGGAAGAAAGACTGACAGGAGATTATTATAAAAGTTTATAATTTGTCTTAATGATCATTTTAACAGTTACAGAATTTACGTACTTATTGCTCAGTGAGAAGTTATATATAGGATGATTCAAATTCCTATGACTCAAACTTTAGGAGGATGTTGAAGAGATAATTTGGTGCAGAATATGTATATTGAAAAAAAAAACAGTTAAATTCACCACTGTTTCAGAGATAAAATATTTCAAATTCTGTTGGAAGTGCAATTTTTCATGAACGTGAGTATTAGTGTAAGGCAAGAGATGGCGCAGTAATCGGTGAGTGTGTGCAGTGATGTCAGCGTCCGGTGGGGCCGTTGTATGCTGTTGTATGTGTAAGACAAAACGCATAGGATGTGTAGTAAGATGTAGTAAAGAGTAATATCGAAGTGAATCGGAGTTTTATTCAAAATAATCACCTCGAATCATCAATGCCATCCAACAGATTGTGGGCCCAGAAAACTGACTACGCGTTCGTGAATGTGGAAATTAAGTAAGTAAAAGAAAACTGGTGATAGGTGTGAACAGTGAGACTGCGTGTTGAAGGTTTACAAAATTAACTACGATATGGATGAAGGAAAATATTGCATACCGCTGTTTGACTGTGATGATTGGAAATTTCGGATGGAAGTATTTTTGGACGAGAACGATGTGTTAGTACACGTGCAGGAATCATTGGGAGAGGTTATGCGACCACATGAGATACTAGAAACGCTAGAAACAGACACACCAGCAGTCAAGAGCAGGGGAATGCAACTCAATGCTATAGGCGGGCAACACAGCCAATGTGACGTCATGAAGCATCACTGCTGCCGCGGTGGCCGGCGGGCACTCTCTTGACAAAAAAAAATGGCTGCGGCCAGTGCCGAGGGCTCGGTCGACAAGAAGGTATGCTATCATACCACCTGCCCTGTCGGTAAGAAAGTATGCTATTATACCACCAGCATTTTTTTTACTGCTCCCTCCAAAAAAAATCACTGGTTCACACGTATAGCTAGAATTAATAATCGATGTAAATGAAATGTCCATATTTTACAGGCACTGATGGGAAACTTTCTCCAGATAAATAATGTTGCAACCTGATATCTTATACTGCAGAGGTTCTTACTCCATTGTGTTTTCTGTTTTCAAACTTCGCTCAAAACCATCTGGAGGGGAATGAGTTAAATGATGTCAAACTCAGTTCGAAAACAGAAAACACACAACAGAGTAAGAACCTCTGCAGTACAAGATATCAGGTTGCAACATTATTTATCGGGAGAAAGTTTCTCACCAGTGCCTGTAAAATAAGAACATTTCATTTACATCAATTCAACACCCCCTTACTGAAATGCAATGGATATTTGAATTATAACATATATAGAATACTTGTGCTTAGGAAAGCTGATGGTGCGTAAACTTGAAAGAAAATTCTGTTTCCATCAGAGATACTTGTATTCAACTGCATAACTTTGCTTACAACTTATACTTGAAAGCTACACAAAACATAGCTTTTCAGTTACATTAATGTGTTATAAATCACGTATAGGGAGTAATAATACTGAGGTTTCCATTGGTTATTAATTTCAGTAGAATAATGAAACTTGAGAATCTGATACACACTCTTGTTAACAAGATTAAGATTGCATTTAATAATATATGAAAAGCAATAAAATAATTGCAGAACTCTGACAAACATCATACATACATAGCTTCACAGAGCTCGTCATAATAATTATAAGTAGTTGCGATATGCAACCAAGTCCAAGTAGACACAACCTAGATACAATAGGAATATAATACAATTACGTATTTGTCATATATTCATCAACAGAATAGAAAGCTTTCAAGATAAGAAAGTCTTTCAGTTTTCGTTAAAATAAATTAACATTATCCTTTAAAATATATAATTTATGTGGCAAATTATTAAAAAATTTTATGGATGTATAATACACTCCCTTTTGTATAATGGATAGTCTAGCTGTGACGTGACGTGTAGTCTATTTTGTACTCTAGTGTTAATTTTATGTACACTATTATTTGTAGGATACTTATTTTTGTTTTCAATTACAAACATGACCATGGCATATATAAACAAACAGGGAACTGTAAGTATCCCTAATTATCTGAAAACCTCTCTACAAGAACTTCTAGGCCTCATCATTAACATTGCTCTAATTGCTCTTTTCTGAGCCACAAAAACTCTTTTCATTGATGATGAAGAAGAGCCCCAGAAAATAACACAATATTTAAGTTGAGCTTGACAGTAAGCACAATAAGCCATTTTCAACACTTGCCTACTTACTATAGGCTGTAGTTTTCTAAGCACAAAGGTTGCAACACTCAACTTATTTATCACATCATCAGAGTATTTTTCCCAGCCCAAATGATTGTCCGGGCACACACCTAAAAACTTAACATTTACAGAAAATTTAAGTGTTTGATCATTATATATTATATGTAATGGATAGTCTGTGGCTTTAGGGGTCATAAATTTCATTACATGGTTTTTTTTAATGTAGTATTAATTGGTTAGCTTGGAACCATCTATATAAATGTCTCATTTACTAAATTAATTTTGTTATTAAGGCTACTAATATCCTGTGAAGAGACAATAAAAGTGGTGTCGTCTGCATATAGAACCGTATGTGTCAACCCATTTAGAATTCTAGGCAGATCATTAATATATACATTGAACAACAAAGGTCCCAGTACAGATCCCTGCGGAACTCCATGTTTCTAGTTTTCCACTTAGAAACATATGAAATTGAGTCTTGAGTCTGTAGTATGAGTCTTTGCTTCCTGTTATACAGGTATGTTTCATGCACTCTTAAGTAGAGATCCTTTTATTCCATAGTGTTTAAATCTTTGGACAAGCAGGTCATGATTGACACAGTCAAATGCCTTAGTGAGGTCACAAAAAATCCCCACAACCATCTCCTTATTGTTCCATGCTTTATAAATATAATCAGTAACCGTAAAAATAGCTTTTTGAGTCGACACACCCTTTCTGAAACCAAACTGATTATCTACAATAACATTATTGTTTGTTAAATGCTGTATTAGTATTAGTATTAATATTAATATTAATCTTTGACTTGTCCCATATCATGTATAATGATTCATGGATGAAATAAAATTGAATTGAATTATTACTCTGTTATATATTAGTATCTCGAATATTTTGGAAAACCCTGTCAACAAGGAAATGGGCCGGTAGTTAGATATTTCTGTAATACTACCTTTCTTAAAGCATGGTATAATATTGGCATATTTTAACCGATCTGGATAAATTCCAGTGGTTAGGGATAGATTAAAAATATGCATAAGTGGTTTGGTTATTTGTTTACTACACAGTCTTATGAATTTGTTTGATATACCATCATATCCGCAGGAGCCCTTATTCTTTAGTAATGAAATTACGCCAGAAATTTCTGACTTTGTAATTAGAATATTAACTATTTCAGGTAATTTATCGGTAAGACTACTTATTGTTGCTGACCACTCATCCTCAGTTTTTGGATACTGACTAATTAATTTCTCCACTGAATCTATAAAATAGGTATTAAAAAACCCAGCTGCTTTATTAATTTCAATTTTGATTTCACCATTTTTGAAGTCTGCCGGAGCAGCTTTTCTTTTAGCTACACAACCAATTTCATTATTTATAATTTTCCAAGACATTTCAGATTTATTTGTGGATTTCATTAACATTTCATTGTAGTACATCTCTTTAGCTTTTCTAATGACTCTTCTTAATATGGAACAGTAACAGGAGTAATATTCTCTTATTTTAATATGATGAGTTACTCTACTTATTATGTAGAGGTATCTTTTACATCTACACAACACTTTTATTCCACCAGTTATCCACTGATTTTTATGCCCCATATCCATCACAAATTGCATGGGGAAGCATGATTCAAAAATGACTATAAATGTGTTTAAGAATGCATTAAAACTTGTATCTACCTCCACACTACTAAGGGTCATATCCCATGTTTCATTTTGTAGTGCCTCCATAAACATCATGACTCCAGTCTTAGTTATTAACCTCTTTTTAACAGGTGTATTCTTATTCCGCTGAGTTCCACACACATTATTTATCACCAGATATTGTGCATCATGATCTGATAGATCATTTTTTACAGAGTGCACATGATATGTATTTACTCTACTACAGTGCAAAAAAATATTATCAATGGCCGTGCAGGATTCTTTTACAATCCTAGTTGGGAAGTCCACAATATAAAACAAGTTATACGTTTGCATTAATGAACTTATTTGATGCACATTTCTCAAGTCACATAAAAAATTTATATCATGATATAAATCATGATCTGAAACATGCTCATGTTTCCAAATTCTATACTAAACACAATAATGTGGCCAAAATAATAAATTAACTGAACAAATATAATGAACCTTGAAAGTCTGATATATATACAGTGCTTGAAGTGGAATGAAAATAGAACCAGGATGGTTCTGCATGTGGAAAGAGGAAACGTGTTCAGACGAAGTGCGAGAAATGTGATATGGGACTGTGCATTCTCGGGTGCTTCAAACAGTACCACATGAAAGCAAAATTTAGTTAGACGACGCAGGGGAGTAGCCTGTACAACCATGAAACAGATAACAACAACAACAACAACAACAAAAAAGGTATTGTACATTGCATTTACTGCCAAAGAAGTAACGGGATGCCTTCAAGCCATTTAGGAAAGAACCGGGATGCCATCCCGCCCCATCCCGCCCCACCTCAAGCCCTGTATATATATATAAAAGTAAAGTAAGTAAAGTAAAGCTATCCCTGTAACAGGCCGTGAAGGCCCATAGGGTTGTGATACGTTCATAAGTTCAATGCTGAACATAATAATATGGCAAACATAATGCAATGACTGAAGGGATATATCCATAACAACAAATCAGATGAATATAATATGTAGACATATTATAATATTTACATGTATAATAAGTAAAACTTCCTACCTAGGAAGTAGTTAATAAATTTAATTACAAAATATAACCTGACATTGATTCTGCTCCTCGGTGTTTCACGCTGAATCAGGTAACCTGAAGATTGCAAGTCAATTATAAAGTAATGCCACTTCACTCTTACCCACATACATAAACAAGAGCCTTCTCAGTCAGAAAAGAATTTCCCACACAGTTCTTGACTGAAATATAATTATTTTCAGATACAGGGCAGAATGAACTCTGATCATCTTCTGACAACTAGTTCCACACAGACCTCTGATAGCAAGTGCACTGATGATGTTAGTCTTCAGGGCATCTACAAACTGTCCCACAGTTGGATTATTGTTCAAACCATACTACGAACGAATAGCTTCAAATGTGTTCACAAGGTGATCATCAAACAGCTGTTGCCAGGTATTCACCACAGCACCACACTGAAAGAACATTAAAGAGGAAATTAGTGGGCTTCCTTACATGATGGACTTGTTCAGATTTGAAAATAACACACTTTACTTTAAAGGGACTGCCATTATAAAGCTTTTGTATATTTGATTAAATTATTCCTCATAGCAAAGTCTTTACCACCTTATTCTCTTATAAATCATATTACTGAGAGTGTGATCTGCTTTTCAAACATTTAACATATCCTACATAACTTGTGTACTGATAAGATTATATTGTAGCATCCTGTTGCATTCTTCCATTTTATAATAAATCTTATTTTACAGTCTTATGTGAAACTATTTATTAACTTTAAGTTTAAAATTTAAAACTTAAAAAGTTGCACAGTAAAATAAGATTTATAGTAAAATTGTATATTGATGTAGTTTCATAAGTAATGAATGATGATGACAATGACATTCTCGCTAGCCACCTGTAGCCAATACAGTGTTGTGGCTTGCTGCAATGATTGATATGCCTGAGTTCCACATCAGAAGTATTTATATTTACAGGGCTTATGAGAAATGAGGTTTCTTTCACTGCAAACGTTGGTGGCTACTTGGTAATGGTTACACTGCAAACATTTTAAAGGATTAAGCAACACATAATAAAGTAATTACACCATGAATTAAAACAGACATACCTTGGTGGATCCCTTGGAAAGCTGAAGAATTTGATGCCTTGCTTGCTGGATGACAAGCACCCAGCAGCAGCAAATGTCGTTTTCATGTTTATACTGCAAGAAGCAATAAAAAAATTGTAACACCATCACGGTACTCTTAGAACTCCTTCACATTCAACAGACAATCTCTGGGATAAACAGAAAGTTGCAGAACATATCATAAAAAATATCATTTAGATGACAGTTCATAACCTGAAAAATTTTAGGCTTGAAAAAATTCTGTTTCTAATTCCATTTGGGGTAGTAAGCATAATATTCATATACACAAATAATATGTTTGACATGGAGCTGTAATTTCGTTCGCAAATGTCTACTTTCGTTTTGCAACCACATCAAATCAAAATTCATACTTACCAATTTGCATATAATGCACCACCATAACCGCACGTAATTGTGGGCATTGTGGGTATTCAAGTTCGTTCAAGTTGGTTTGTTTAGGCTGTCTGATTGGTCGAGCCCAGCATGAGTTTCGTCCGCCGCTCTTAGAGGCAGTAGTTACCGTGTTTCCCTTTCCCCTATTCCAGTTGCCACCCCCTGGTCAAGAGGACTAAGGAAGAGAAACTGAAGAAACTTGAAAAAGAGGACCAAAGATGCAAAAGTTGTTATACGGAGGATTCAAGATAATCAGTTAGAAATAGCGAAAGGAAAGTCCACGGCGAGAGAAGTGTGGAAGGTGTTGGAGGACAGATTTTTGAAAGTGAGCGCAACAAGCAGAATCTTGTCAAGAAACTACAATTGTGTATATATAATCCATTTCAAGAAAGGTTTGAAGATTTTTGTGTGAAGTTTGACAGAATTATTCGAGACTTGAGACAAGCAGGTGAAAGTCGTGATGATGAGAGTGTGGTCATACAATTTTTATTGTCCATGCCGGCTGAGTATGAAAGTGTAGTAACAACCTGAAGAACTGTAGCCACATCTAAATTAATGCTTGAAGGGGTGCACCAACATATTGAAGAATTTGTAGATGATAGAAAAACAAAGAAGAGAAGACATCTAATGTAACATTAACCACTGCATTCACTGGGTATCAGCAAAGTCTGGGAAATTGCCATTCCTGGGGTTAGTCCACAAGATTGGGATGTTATAATTGTGGGATGACCAACCATAAGGTGGCGGAATGCTTCACACCAGGAGGAGGTGCTCAACGAGGAGGAGCCAATTTGGGGGGAAGCAGAAGTGTACAACTGAGGAGAAGTGATAGAGGTGAACATCAAGGAGGCTGTGGCGGGCGGTATCAGCAGACGGTAAATCTATCACAACGAGACATAGGCAGAGGACCATGTAATCTCGAAGGAAGAAACTATAATAATTATGGAAGGAGAACAACAGATGTCCATCAAGTATCTGTGCCTGAGGACACAGAACCACCAGTGTATAATTTCCACATTTCCGTTGGTGCAAATTGTATAGATAAAAGGAATATGAGTGATTTAGATGAAAGTGTTTGGCTTCTAGATACAGGAGCTACAGATCACCTTGTGAGAGCCGATACAAGAGCAAGCAATGTAAGGGTCCTTTTGAATCCAGTAAAGATACACATTGCTAAAAGTAAGGAATTTTTGGAAGCCAAAAGAACTGGGGATGTGAGAGGGGTAACTTATGTCAATGGCAAACCAGTAATACTTGAATTTAAGAATGTGTTGTTAGTGGACAATTTGAAATTTAATTTGTTATCAGTTTCCAAACTTGAGGATAAAAAATGTAAGATGATAATTGAAAAGGGGAAATTTGCCGTTTGGTATAATGATATTAAGATTGCTGAGGGAGTTCGACATGGAAAGTTGTATAAATTGCAATATAAGGTTGGAACAGAAGTTGAGGGAGTGTCATTCTGTGAGGGTAGAGCAACTGTGGCACGAGAGGATCGGACATATTAGTGCAGAAGGATTGAGACAATTGCAGAATTCAGCAGATGGTATGGACTGTATTCATAAGTTTGAACATAAAATATGTGACGTATGTGTTGAAGGGAAAGAAGTGAGTGTGTCACACTCCCATTCTAGGGAAAGAGCAAGCAGAATACTTGAAAGAATTCATAGTGATGTGTTTGGTCCTATCAATCCCACTGGATACAACGGAGTGCGGTACTTACTAACTGTAGTAAAAGATTTCTCTTATTTCATGGTTGCATATGGTTTAAAGAATAAAAGTGAAGTTGCCCAGTATTTGAAAGAATATGTAGCAATGGCTACTGTGAGATTTTCAGTTGAAATTTGTCAATGTAGATGTGATAACGGCAGGGAATATGTGAACGACGAAGTAATTACATTTTCAGGGAAAAAGGTATCCAATGGGAGTTGAATATACCATACACAAGTGCTCAGAATGGAGTAGCAGAGAGAATGAACCGAACAATTAAAGACAAAACTAGATGCATGTTAAGAGGATCAAACTTAAAGAAAACCTTTTGGATAGAGGCAGCCCTTATGGCTGTGTACCTAATAAACAGAAGTCCCACAAAGACAATTGAAGGAAATAAGGTTCCTGCAGAAGTTTGGTATGGGACTCGCCCAAATGTAAAAAAACTCAGGAAGTTTAGGTGTGTGGCATTTGTTAGGAAACATATGACTGATATAGGTAATAAGATGGAGTCCAGGAGCAAGAAATGCATTTTGTTAGGATTTTGCCCCAACGGGTATAGGTTGTGGAGCCTGTTTGAAAGAAAGATCATTTCAGCTTGTGATGTTGTGTTTGATGAAAGTAGGACATCGTTCGAAGGAGAGTTAGGAAACGAGATTATCAGTGTAAGTGAAGAAGAGCAAAATAGATGTGATGAAGTAGAGGAGAGTGGAGAAGATGAGCTCAATATTGGGGAGAGAAATAATCAGGTGGAAACAGGAAGTTCAGTTGATCAAAACCAAACAGAAATGGAAGAGACAAGGCTGGAAGTAAACAGGAGCAGTAGAATTCGTAAGAGACCAGGGTATCTCGATGAGTACTCTACTGTAGTGATGACGGATGAGTATGAGGAATTAATATCCGAGGAAAGGAACAATAAGGTGGAGTTCGCTGTGTTAACAAATATGCCAGATGACGGAAGGATAGATGATAGTTCAGAGTATGAGGTTGCGATGAGTGCTGTTGCGTATTGTGAGGAGGTGCCAGAAAGCTATGAAGAGATAGAAGTCAGGCCAGATAGGGAGACATGATATCAAGCAATACAGGAGGAAATATCAGCTTTGAAGGAGAATGAGACGTGGGAATTGGTGAGGCTACCTCCGGGCAAGAAGGTTATTAAAAGCAAATGGGTATTTACAGTAAAGTATAACAAAGAGGGAAAAATCGAACGATACAAGGCGAGATTAGTGGCAAAAGGTGTTCACAAAAGGAGGGTCAAGACTACTCAGAGACATATGCACCAGTAGCGAAACTGTCAACTTTGAGAATTTTACTGAGTGTATCTAATAGTAAAAAGTTTTACATTCATCAGTTGGATGTCAAGAATGCCTTTTAAAATGGTTTATTAAGGGAAACAATTTACTTGGAAGCCCCAGAAATCCTAAATGTAGAGAACGGGGTTGTTTGTAAATTACGAAAAACATTGTATGGGCTGAAACAAGCTCCGATGGAATGGAACGCAAATTTGACTTGTATGTGAAAGACTTGGGATTTAAGCAGTGTAGGACTGACAGATGTCTGTACGTAGGCAACTTTGACAACGTGTGCGTGTATCTATTACTGGATGTGGATGATTTCATCATTGCAACAGATTGTCCAGAAACTCTCAAGGAATTAAAAGAAGTACTGATGAATGAATTTAAGATGAGAGATCTAGGGTAGCTTAGTTATTTTTTGGGGATTAAGATTGAACGAAAAAATGATTCATTGTTTTTGAGTCAGTCGAANAGTCTCTTTGAGTTGGTACTTCCCACCCAAGAACCAAATTTCGGTCTTCAAGACCTTTTCACGTTTCAAGCAAATAAAAGACATTGTTTCAGAACCAGTTGAGAACCGGCCATATAGAGCACTTATAGGATGCTTAATGTATGCATGTCTAGCGACTAGACCAGATCTGAGTATAGCAGTGAATTTCTTCAGCCAGTACCAAAGCAAGGCTACTAAAGTGCTATGGGAAGGCCTGAAGCGTATTTTGCGTTATCTTCAAGGGACCAAGAATTGGGGGTTATGGTATAGAAGCCACAGTGAAACGATTTTGGTTGGATATGCAGTTGCAGACTTTGCAAATGGTGTGGATAGGAAATCAGTAACAGGTTATCTGTTCAAACTATATGGAAATTTGATAGTCTGGGCATCACGGAAGCAAAGAACAGTAGCACTTTCGTCTACGGAGGCAGAATTCATCGCCTTGGCTTCAGCTGCAGCTGAATATTTATGGGTTAAGCAAATGCTACAGGAGATGAAAGTGTTTGTAGAAGAACCAGTAATAATGTTTGAGGACAATCAAGCCTATATTCACTCACTAGTGAGTTGGGACCAGAAACGATTAAAGCACATTGATATTAAATATAATTTCATAAGAGATTTGATAAAGAATAAATTAATTGAAGTTAAGAATATTGAATCAGCTAACCAAATGGCTGACATTCTTACAAAGGGATTGCCATTCAATTTGTTTAATAGAATAGAATAAGGAATGTGTGAACTAGAGTGAGTAAAACGATGAAAAATTGAGGAGGAGTGTTGGAAGTGCAATTTTTCATGAACATGAGTATTAGTGTAAGGCAAGAGATGGCGCAGTAATCGGTGAGTGGGTGCAGTGATGTGGGCATCTGGTGTGTGTGTAAGACAAAATGTACAGTAAGATGTAGTAAAGAGTAATATCGAAGTGAATCGGAGTTTTATTCAACTAATCACCTTGAATCATCAGTGCCGTACAACAAATTCTAATCTTGATTTATTTGTGTGCTTGTGTGATGGAGCCTTCAAAATGCCACAAGATGTTCATGATGTATTCACATATTCCTCATGGGAAAATAGTGATACCAGTGAAGTGAGATGGCACAGTTTACTAGGCTGAATATGTTGGCATGCAGGTTGTGCGTGGTTTCTTTGATGGAAATGCTAGAGCAGCATTGAAAGAACACCAGTGTTGATATCCAAGTCAGAAGAAACCCAACAGATATGTTTGCAACACTACACTACAGACATGCCACCAGCAAATATTTGCTGTGACAAACAATTTGTAGGGTGAAGAGGGGGCGTTAGATGCTGGACATTGAAAGCCATCAGCTAGCACTGTCAGGTTGCATATGACATGGGCCTTGCTAAGAATGCAGTTTGGCACGTACTGCATGAGAAGCAATTGTGTCTGTTTCCTGTACAACTTACAAAAGAGCTACAGCCAGGGGACAGTAATTTTCACCTCAAATTCTCTTGATTGCTTGTATAGAAACTGCAACTGAACTTGACTCAGGGGGCTGTGTAATGTGGATTGATGTGGCAACATTCACAAAAAGTTAAAAAAAGAGTCTCCACAACATACATGAATGGGCAGTTGAGATTTCTCATGCTACTCCCTGCCCATTTCAGCAAAGATTCAGCACCTACGTCTGGGCTGGAATAGTAGATGATTATATAACTGGGCTACCCATGATACCAAATCGTCTCTTCCTCTATTACTGGAGGAAGTACTCCTTAATATTTGTCAGGGCATTTCCTTTCAGCATGATCACCCCCCCCCCCCCGCTGCAAGGAAGAGAGCTCTGCTTGCTGCCTACTTCATGCTGGTCTCTCTTACTTTGCATACCCTTCATCCCTGAAAATGGAGACAACATGTTGCTCCGAAACATTGGTTAACTATCAGCAGACTACAGGCGTTATATCCCAGGATGATAAACTTCTTGCTACATGTGAGCAACACAAGTCCATTAGTATAAAACGGCAGGTACTCCATTCATTCCACTAGCGTATTGTAAAATACAATCCTGCATGATCCGTAGCTCAAACACTCTGCAAATTCAAAATCCAGAATGTTCAGAACCTTCGAAACCTTCAATGACTATACCAAAGAGATAAATACATGGCAGCACTAACGTCAGCCCAAAGATCGTTATCTGCGATGCTAGGAATGGGAAGAAAAAGTTAACGATCAGGATATTTGTTGTTTTGTTTTTGCGGTCTGTAGAGGTGAGTAATATGCGGGTTCTTGTAGTTTATCTTGGTTGTAGAACTAAAAATGTTAAAACCTCTGTGTTATTTCTAAGAGCAACAACGAGTTCGAAAAAGGCATGGGTATAAGATATTGTACATAAATTGAAAGTATCGTATCAATGTATGTCATCTGTTCCACGTGACAGTTCTGGATTTGTGAATAAATGTTGAATGGAACTTGCGTATCCAAAGTGCATCCTGCCCATCCTGCCCGTGAAGAACTCGTCTTCAGATACAGGGAACAGCCCATTTAGTAATTTCAGTGCATTCTAACTATGCGGATACCACTATGAAAGGTTTGTATCATGGGATTGGAATTACAGGTATCCCTCGTTTTACGAATTTTCACAACACCGAAGCTTGTTAATTTGTAACTGTTTGCCATGTAACGAACCTCATTTCCGCTACGACAGCCCTCATTCGTAAGAAATTTGTTTTCAAAGCGGAGAAATTCATTTACAATATGTGGGCAGGAATAGATGTCCCCACCCACGATGCCCATGATCCCAGTGTGCGGGCTGGCCTAATGATTGAAAATATTTAGACGTGCACTTGATGGTAACATTCAGTCCATAAATATGTGTGTTGGTTATGCCAGTCATGGCTCCAGATAAGTGAAAGTGGTAAGAGGTGCTGATCAGCCAAATAAAGCAAGGACAGCAACAAGTTTGGCTGCAAGCTATAATTGTATCACGTAAGCTATGAGAAAATTAAAGTGAATGAAATGATAGTTATATTCGCAGCAGTAAATATCATGAGTAATAGTGCCCACATTTTAATGCTTATATACAATCGAAACATAATGTTAAAATTTTGCGGTATTTTTCATGAACTCTTGAATGAGTCAGCAACTTTTTGCATTAAATGGGGATATCATTTTGATTTACATATTTTCACTGTATGGGCAGTTTTTATGGAACGAATTGCTATCATAAATTGAGGGATACCTCTACCATATAGGATGTTATACATTTATATTGAACTCAGAGGTTCAGTCTGAATTTTAGCACTCTTTGGGGGTCTACTGGACTGAAAGGTTTTCACTTTAGTAAGCCATGTTGCAGTAACACAGACTCTTGACAAAAGGTAGCAGAGGTAGTAGAAACAATTGTTGCAGTGTGGAGCATGCTTTGTGTATTCATATGCCTGTTAACTGTTGCTCTGCAGAGGCTTTCTAACAGAACAGTAACATTTACACTGCATCTTGTCAGTCTTCTATGAATACCCTTTGTGTGTGAAAGCACTGTTAGTTGAAAGACATAGATCTCCTATACCAACGATCCAGGATGCAAAACCAGCTGAATGTACAAGAAGAACAAAGTTCAACCCAGCTTTAAGTGGAAGTTTCCCAGTCTGCAAATTCTTGTTTGAAATGAGTTATATGTAAAATTGCTTGTGAGAAGTCAGACAACATAAATTTATAGTCTTGTGGGAACCTCCCACAGTGTTTTTACTGCTGAGACATAGTTGTGTGTATTGTTCATTGATGATCTGTTGATATGTAGCAAGACGTTATAATACAGAATATGTCTGAACTTCCATCTTTCAGCCAGAAGTGATGGGTTGTATTTACAAATGTTGGTGTGTTTTTCAGAGCCTTTCTGTAGGCATTGTCATTTGTTTACTGTGATCTCCAGTAGTGGAATACTGAAAGATTACTTGCAGAATATTCAGTAAAGTTACAAAAGTTGCTTGTTAATGCTTTGCAAAATTACCTTGCTACCCTTTTAGTTTTTCATTTTCTGGAAATAATTTCCATTTTATGTGGGTTAATGAATGTGTTTAATCCATCTTTGATTTCTTGACAACTCTTTCCTCCCTTGATGTCTTTCAGTACCTGGCTAAGCCATACTGTTATCCCACATGACTTGTTCCTTTAAATTTAATTCTGATTCCCCTCTCACTGTCTGTATTCTGTCCTGTTTGCATTGTACTCGGTGGCTCCATGCAATAATGTTGTAACCCTCAAGCTTGAAGCATTTCGGTTTGTCTCATGTAATTATCTTTGTTTGCATTCTGTTGTATATCATGAAGAATGATACCTGGCTGGCAACACAACAGTAAATAAAAATAAACCACTCAAACTGCTAGCATTGGTTTCATTTAATGGTTACTACAAGTTTTGGTCCACATATGGGGCCATTTTCAAGCAGTCACATCAGATATGTCTGTAGTTATTGAAGTGGCTTAATATGGATCCATATTATTACTACTCATCACAATCATACACTGCTGTCCAAAAAGTATCCAACTTTATTCTTTTTCCGCTGTAAGTAATGGCCAAAGGGGTGAGGAAACTAGGCGTAGTGGTAGAAGGGACTTTCATGCTCATGCATGATTTTTTGCTGACTCGCAACACTGCCGGAAGCGTCTGTGGCTGCCAGATAGCGAAGTGGTGTAACACATGTTCATCTCATCATTGTTTCACTCAAGATGACAGAATGCTTTGAGCAGCGATGCTGCATCAAGTTTTGTCAGAAACTTGAGGATACCCAAGCGGAAACAATCCGCAAAGTTCAGCAGGCTTTCGGTGATAATGCAGTGGGGNTTCCGCAAACACAATTTTAACTGAGGATTTGGGCATGCGAAGAGTGGTGGCAAAATTTGTGCCCAAGCTGCTTTTGCCGGAGCAGCAACAACTCCACCTTGAGGTCGCGCAGGACATGCTGGAGTGCACCAACAGGGATCCTGAGTTCCTGAAGACTGTGATCACGAGTCTTGGGTATATGGATATGACCCGGAAACCAAAGTCCAGGCATTACAAAGGAAGCATCCAACATCCTTGAGGCCCAAAAAAAGTACAACAGGTTTGGAGGAATGTGAAGGTGATACTGACTGTTTTTTTTTATTACCAGGGTGTTGTGCGTCATGAGTACGCACCACTAGGCCAAACTGTCAACAAGGAGTACTACCAAGAAGTCATCTGCCATCTTTGTGATGCAGTTTGGTGCAAGAGACTGTAGCTGTGGGATGCACGCAACTGGCAGCTGCATCATGACAATGCCCCAGCTCATTCATCACACCTGATCTAGGGTTTCCTGGCCAAGCATGGCATTCCGCAGGTTTTCCGGGCTCCCTACTCTCCTGACATGGCTCCTTGTGATTTCTGGCTGTTCCTGAGATTGAAGACACTGCTAAAAGGCTCCCATTTTGACAGCCCCAAGGACATCATACATAATGCGACAGCGCAGCTGCACGCCATTCCAAAAGAAGCCTTCCAGAATTGCTTCCAGCTATGGAAGGACTGCTGGGCTAAGTGTGTGGAGTCACAAAGGGCCTACTTTGATGGGGATTAGGTATTGTAACCACCCAGATAGAGAACTTTGTTTTCCTGGCCCAAGGTCAGATACTTTTTGGACAGAGTAGTATGTGTGCAAGCATCAAGAAGTTGCAAGATTTCTCTACTTTTGAAATTTTCCAAAATTTAAAGTTATTTAAAATTCTCTTGTCAATGAATGTAAAATTCTATATTGTTTTTGTAGTTTTGTCTCTCACTGTACGCTGTCCTTTGCCTGGGGTTTGCTGTTATGCTATCTGGAAGTAAATTACCATGTATATTTACTAGGTTTCAAAGTTGTATTAAATTCTGAATTCAAACATTTCTTCAAAAAAATATCATATCTATTGCTTGGATATTGCTTCGTTTCTATTTAAGTGTTCAATTTTGGTGTTATATGTCAGTGTTGGTTTGAAGTGTGTTTTATAATTTTTTTCTGTTTTGGGTTCTTTCTACTCCATAGTTGGAGCTGGGATAGCTCAGTTGGCATAGTGGCAGACTATGAGCTGGATGGCTGGGATTTGGTTACTAGCATGGCAAACAGATATTTCTCTGCTCCACATCATCCAGACTGGCTCAGGGGTCCACCCAGCTGCCCCTACAGTAGGTACCAGGGGTAAAGCAATTGGGGCATTAAGCTGACCTCTATCTAGTGCTGAGGTCAAGAATGGTGGGGCTGTAACTTCATCCCCATGTCTTTATGGCATGGTGATTAATTAAGCATAAGGATAGCTTCACCTTTTACCTGCTCCATAATATTTGTGTTGTAATTTCATATAATAGCAGACTATTTCCTATTCCGTTGTCTGCCTAAGTTTTCCTTTTTGTTTTCATTTCCTGTATAAGTAAATTGCCACAGATTTAATCATTATGTTGTTAATTTATTTTGATGTTTCAGTCTGGGTATTCTCCCAATTGCATCTTATGTGCCATTGCCATTTGACATCATAAGTGAGTATTGCCTTTGTTATTCCTGGAGTTTGCCACTTATAAGAGCTGCAAGACATACACGAGTGGAAGATAGCTAGACTTCAAACACTAAAGTTTGTACTTTGTACTTGTTGTCCCTGTTGTATGTTTCAGTGACAGAGTTTGATGTATAGAATCAATTCTAACTATAACACAGCTGGTCAGTAAATTTCATTTAACCTGCCAAGCTATCCATTTCAATCAGCCTGATTCCATTTGGGATACAATGTAACGCAATATCGTCAGGTGTGCGGTAGGTGAGCTGATACACTGAAACACTGACCACTGGAGAGGAGGTAGCCAGTGAGGGGCTGCAACCAAAGGTGCATGACAAAAGCAGTAGGCAACCACAGAAGGGGTAAACTGCTGCTGCAGGAGACAGGATAAGCAGCTGTCTACAAAACTTGAAACCAGGTGAGGAGAGATATGGACCGCAAGGTGTTAAGGAAATTTAATTTTATTTGAGGCACCAACCAGTCACAAGGAGCACCTTAAAAAGGTATACGGAGAGAACCACTGCCAGCTACAGGTCTGAGTCAACAACCCCTGCAGGAAGGGGGTACAAGAAGCAGAGCACCGTCAGAGCAAACACAGAGATCGAGGAGTGGGTTACTGGAGAAATATTTTCCTCAGTGAGTCCTCGTTCAAAGTAGCACACACTCGTCCATCTTTACGTGAGAACTGGAGACACTTTCAGGGATTGCTGTGGTATCAGTATGGCGGAGTACATACTGATTAATGAGGTCCTGAAGCTAGTGAATCAATTTAAATGGGATGCAGCTTTTGAAGGTAGCCATTTCAGAATCATGTGAAGAAATTGAGGTGTGTTATGTCTATCGTTATTGGTTTTGTAAATATATATTGTGGCATGTAGACCTGTTTGGTATGCAGTGATTGCGAAAAGGAGCATGCATTGCTTGGTAGTGGCCGGCATATATGGTCCTGCCGAAACGATATCCAGGCTGTTGCCAGGCATCTGACCATGACAGCAATAGAAGGACTATTTTAGGCGGTGTTTTCTGTTGGATTCACCCTGAGGCTATATAGTGAGGAAGCCAGACTGGCTGAGGAGTTCAATTGTAGGTTGGCACTTGAGTCAAGCTCTGCAAGGAAGGCTGAGAAGAGATGGTGCTATAGTGAGGTGACAGTTCACAAGAGGTCAGTTGCAGGATATTTGCTGAATGGTAATGATGTGAACGTGGGAAGCTGAAGAATCTACACTGTTAGAAGCCATTGCTAAGGAACAGCTATTGAAAACAGCAAGCTGGAAGAAAGTTTAGTTGGTACTGTGGTGATCTGTGAATTGTGGAGATTAGCAATAGAACTGTAAGTACTTGTAGTTTTGAGTGGTGTGTACAAATGTGTCATCCAAATATCCGATCCAAACCCAGTCTGTAGTCACACTTCAAAATATGTGACAATATATATTTTGGCATGTAGACCCGTTGCTAGGTATTGGCTCCACCAACAGACACGAATGCAAAAATTGCACTGCAACAGAGGAACTGTTTTCTATGTGGTCCATGCCATGATTTTATAAGAGGATGAGTTAGTGGACAGAGTCAGTGAGGACTGAGTTTGTTTGTTGGTTGATGAGTTAGTGAGTTAAGAGTACTGCTGGGGCTCAGTTGTCATGAGCTGCTGCTGTGAGAAGCTGGTATCTGAGGCCGGGAACAGTTCAGGAACCCAGAAGAAGGGGAATGTCCACCATTGGAATGGCCAGTGAAGACATGACTGTAGACACTAGTGTGTGTGTGTGTGTGTGTGTGTGTGTGTGTGTGCGTGCGTGTGCGCGCGTGCGTGCTTGTGTGTGCGTGCGGCCGTTCAGGCATGTGTTTGTACAAACGACACGGCACGCACGTAAACTACATGACTAAAAATAAGAACATAAAATCAAGAGAAATAAACATCTCCCACCATCAGGAGGAAAACAACATGACCCAATGACGGCTCACGATATTTTAACGTAATAACTAATTTTTTACATGCAAAAGACAATTTTAATACAATTTTAATTACATTGGGAGGCTACTGTATGAAAAAGCGAACATCATATCGCATGCAGTGGAAAATCCCAGCCAGAATACCCAGCAAATACGCTTAAAAGAAACAGCATCATACGTAAATCTACACTTCAAGAAGCACCATCGTGAATGCCTAAGACAAACATTAAATCCAACCGTGATATTAACCAAATTTTATATAGTGAGCATTATTCATAGCTTAAGTGCATATTGTTAAAACATCTTATGTGACAGTGTTTCCTGACTGTAGTGGTGCGCCTCTATTCTTTTGAATTGAAACATGTAAGGTGAATAAAGACTGAAGTGTTGTAAATTTGTATGTCACACTGGACTGAAAATTATCCACTCTGTAATTAATAGTGTGACGGACCAAAATGAGACAAATCATATTGATAAAAGAGAATGTTGCCTTCATCATGGTACCACTCCAGCAGACAAGAACTCATGCCCAAGTGCTCTTCTGTCAGTTCCCTCAGACTCCACCCTGCACAGACTTTGTGGAAATGAAGAATTTTTTGCACTGCGGAATGATCTAAACTCTTACTTATGTCTGATGTTGCACTGTCCTGTAGTGATATTCGTCCATCCATGAGGATCATGTCTCTGGCTTGTTCCTGTTTGTTTGCCATCACTTATTGCTGTGGTGTGGTACCTCAAGCATTCTCTGTTGGTTAATGTTGCCATGACTTACGCAAACAGGTCTGTCCATTCAGACACACACTGTTGAGATAAGGCATTCTCATATTGGGCACATAAATGTATATTAATTTGAATCCCTTTAACATCTTCTGCCCCCCACCCAAGGAGATAACCACACCCACAAGAAAATCTTGGCTAATTGTTCTTCTTTGATGCAGTCATGTTCTCTGCTTTGCCACAGCTTGCTTACTGCATCAGAGGTCCTGTGGGGCAGTGTATTGATATGTCATCTGATGGGATTGGGAGCTGCAAACTTCCATCAGGCTATTTTGTACCTTGTACACATAGGAATGAAAGTGTAGATACCTGTTGAATCACCCTCATATATTTCAGAAGGCTGGTACAAAGAAGCGGAAACAGAAAGGGTAAAGAAGCAACTGCTTGGTACCAAAATGCTGTAGGATATGTTGTAAGTTTGAGTAGCGTGAGGAATGATTTAACTCTGGAATCAGAACTGCAGACAGTGCACCAGTTGGGTTTCAGCCAGTATCAAGAAATGAGTATGATAAATACTCTGTCCAGTATGCAGACTCCGAGGGAAGTTGGAATCTTACACTGGTTGCCATATGTGTTTTAATTATAATTGTAAGACTCAGCTCTTTAGGATTCATTTGTAAAGTTTTTTCCTTAACTTGTTCTTGAATTCGAATTGCATGTGTTTTATACTTTTTTGGATTCGCTTCTGCATTTTCTGGGTGAAATCATTTTGCATTATCATTGAAAAACCGTTTACTTATTCTTATAAATTTGGTTTGTTATTACTATTTTTTTTGCCTGCTTCAGGTAGTAAACAATGATTAGAAGTAATTTTCGTTTTGTACAGTTCATTAAATTTTGCTGCCATTTGTGTGACATTCATTCATTCATCAGTAATCTGTCAGACAACAGGTCGACTGTCTCTCCCAAAACAGTTCCTCCACTTGATGCGATCTAGAGCTTTCTCTTTCAAATGAGAATATCCTCTTCTGTCCCCAAGGTCATCCAGCATCTTCTTACGTCTTCTTCCTCGTCTTCTGGTCACTTCTATCCACCCCTCTATCTTTCCTTCGCTATCTTCTTTTAGAAGGCAGTGTAATGCCGTGGCGCAGGGGGGGCGTGGAGTCAGCCTCCTCTGCTACCACTGTAACGCTGCAAGTAGGGGGGGCGTGGAGTTACTGCGTAAGATATGACGAATCCAATTAGCCTTCCGTTTTCTTATTTCGTGTAGGATATTCCTCTGCTCACTGACTCTGATTAACACTTCTTCAGAAGGTTGGATATGAGGTCAAATTTTTCTGCTCATTTCTTGTTCCTGCGGTTTCGAACCCCGCTCCTCTCTTGCCAACTCTACTCTGTAGATCCTGTAGATCACGTGTTCCGACATGTTCGGTTCTTAGCGTTCTTAGGGTTGGACATCACTCTGTCTGCGGCAACGGGTTGGTCGAGGTACGTTGTTCCGTTTGTGACAAGTGGAGATGTATTAGGGTTGGAGGCCTCTTCTCTTCTACATTAACGTGTCTGCCATTTCCTACGAAGTGGCATTACGATGTTTCTTTTAGTTTCATTACGCAATGAAACTTAATTTGTGGAATCTCATACGTTTATATACCTACTACTTACATCAAAAACCAAACTGGGAAGATATTGTAAATTCGTTTTATCTTGTAGCCATTTTGTTTTCTAGAATAAGCGGAATGATCTTCAGATATGTGAACATGTGCAGCCAGAGAATTTGCTTACAGAGCTGAAGCCATTTAAGAATATCATTACGCGATCACTCTTTTCGGTAATAATGTTCGGTATATTTCCTTTTCTTTTTCCAAGCTCGGTTTTCTCACTCCCCCAAACACTTCGGGCTCAATTAAAATACAATGTTTAAATAATTGTAAGATATAATGATCATTGACGACCTTAGTTCTTTTCATAAGAAGAGAATTTGAAAATATAAAGCAGTTGCCCTGTTTCACTTCGCACAGAGCGCACAGATACATCGGTCTATATGTCGCGTCTTCGTATTCATGCGACTCAACATGGCAGAACCTGTTAGAACCCCACAGATTCGTTTCGCTTTTATGACTTCCTTCTGAACAACCTCATGGCCACACTGTATTCCTGTATAAGAAAAGGGAATTGTTAGAAATTGTACAAACTCGATGAATTTATTCCCTCGGACATTGAATTAAAAACCAATTTCATTGTGTTAGACTACACCTATAATTTGGATTATTCTATTATTTGTTCATGGAGCTGAGCCCTTCTTGAGGAGAAGCCAAATCTGCAGCTACTCAAGAATTTCCCAGCATATTATGAAACCCGAAGGTTCAAAACTGTGTTTACAAGAGCCCTCCACTGGTCCATATCCGGAGTCAGATCTATCCAATCCACACCATCCCATCCCATCTCTCTAAGATCCATTTTAATATTGTCCACCCACCTACTCCTTAGTCTTCCCAGTGGTCTCTTTCCTTCTGGCTTTCCCACCAATATCTTACATGCATTCCTCTTCTCCCCCACTGGATTATCCTATATAATATATAAAATAAGGATAACTGAAGCATTGAGCAAAATACTTATTAGAAAATTACTTAAAGATAGTTTAGAGGATGTGTTCTACATAATTATGGCATATAGTCTGCCCTACGTAGATGTCAGGTTTCGCTTTGTTCAGTTACGGCTCATCTGCGGATACAGGTTTCCTTCCAGATTGTTCCAGTGTTCAAGTGCAACTCTGGGAATCGTAGATTTATGAATCTTGCTCTCATGTATGGCACGGCATGTTTCGAACCAAGAACTTTAGAAAGGTCTCGTATTGTGTAATAGACCTGTAGAAGAAATGTCTGGGGTGTTGGTTTAAATATATCTAGCACTCAGATTCTAATTGAAAGAAACGGGCTCATGAATTGAAGCCGTGGAGCTGAATCTTCCGTGATAGGCCAATAGTTGAGCTCAGGTACACAAACTGCAGCATATTTCAGATCCAAACGGCTCTTTACCCCGTCCAGTGGTCCCAATCTGGAGCCAGGTGTATCATATCCGTAACATTTCATTTCATTTACTCAGTACACATTTTAATATTATCATTCCATATAAACTAAAGTCTTTCTGGTGGTCTCTTTCCTTTGGTTTTCCTATCGAAATTTTGTATGCACTACTAGCTACCACAGAGCCGGGATAGCGACTGGCTGCGGGCTGGACGTCCGAGGGGTCGGAGTTGGCCCATATATTCGCCTCAGCCGCTGTTCTCAAATGCCCTCACTTATGCTCTTCCCGTAATGTGAAAGACCAGGTTTCAAGTTCTTATTGGGCTACACACAAAATTGCAGTTCTTTATTTTGTTCCTTAAGTATCGATCAAGGAAATGAAACATTGTGAACTAAATGGCAAGAGATATTTCCCGCGAGGTAGCATAGTCGGTATAGGGAGTGACTACGGGCTGGACGACCGAGGGGTTGGAGTTCGAGACGCGGTACGGTCAGGAATTTTCTCTTCTCTTCAAATCGTCCAGACCGGCCCTGGTGTCCACCCAACCTATCCAATGGGTACCGAGGGCGTTTTCCTCCGGGTTAAAGCGGCCGGGGCATGAAGCTGACCACTTACGTCCAGCTAGTGCCGAGGTCAAGAAAATGTGGATCTATACGTCCACTGCCCCATACGCCTTCATGGCGTAGTGCTTAAATTTGTTGAACACAGGGAAAACTTTACTTTTTTACCTTACCTTAACGTTGTCTTTCCCGGGGGTGAAGCGGCCGGGGCTTGAAGCTGACCACTCAACCTCTAGCTAGTGCCGAGATCAAGAAAAATGTGGGTCTATACATCCACTCCCCCATACACCTTCATGGCGTAGAGCTTGAATTTGCTGAGCACAGGGACAACTTTTACCTTTTTACTTTACCTTGACGTTGTCATGAATACAGTTTCGATTTGTTAGTGTCTTCCATAAATATTTGAACTTCGCCTCATTATCTTCCCATCGCAGGTCAGATCGTGTGGATTCATGGAGAAGAGAGAGCGGAGCGTATTTTCTCAAGAGAACTTCGGATTCCTATGCTAATTCTTGTTTCTAATAGAAACGTCCCAATGCTTTACCTGGGTCCCAACCCATTAATTCCTACAGATTTACCTTGATAGCAGGGGAGGACCCCGTGTCGTTATCTGGAATATCTGTGTAGTCGTAGACTGTTTCCATGGAGGCCATCCGGTAGCAGCCCCCAGCACAGGAGCATTCCACAGAATGACACTGCACCCCATTGGGCCCTGGAACACTCACGCTCTTCTTCCTAAAGGGCCTGCACCCCATCTCTGTAAAACAAAGGACGTGCATTTAACTTTTATAGGACTTCTGCTTTGTTAAAAATAAAGTTCTAAAGCCTATACTTCTTTGTCTACGATGTCGGATTGCCTGTGAATATCGTGGTATCAGAACAACGTACGAAGTGGCAGGGAAATAAACGAAGATATTACAATAAACTCTAAGTAGATTTAGTTTTGCTCCACAATTAAGATAAATTTATATTATAGAAATACGCGCATTTTATCGATAATTAACATAGAGAGATAGGTGGGTGTACGGACAGATAGAGAGAGAGAGAGAGAGAGACAGATGGCTAGATATATAGACATACATAGATTGATGGATAGATAGATACATAGATAGACAGCTATATTAAAAAATAAGTACGAATAGGAGCTTAAGTAGACATGACAAGAGACATACGAAGGAAAGGAAGGAGGGAAAGATATTAAAAAGAGAAAAGATGATATAGGGAGAGGACAGAGAGAGATAGTAAAAAAAAAGTAAAGGTATCCCTGTAACAGGCCGTGGAGGCTCATAGGGTTGTAAGATGTTGAGGTTCTCATATTTTCTAGACATTTTCGACTCATTGATGGCGGTAAGGTTGTCAGCCTTATGCGCCGGCCGCCCTTTATCCCCAAGAATATTCCTGGTACTCATTTCTGTTAGAGGCTGAGGTGACCCCAGGGCCATAGTGCGGCTGGAAGGATTAGGTAAATTAAAAAAAAATGCTATGACCTCATCGGGATTCGATCTCACGACCTTCCGGCTTGTAGCATAGTGCCTCAACCAACTACGCTACCGCGTATAGACATAGATATATAGAGAAAGGAAATTATAGATCTGCTCTGAAATGCGGTCCTGACGGTTTGTTGAGTGGGCTTCAAACTAGGTCTCTCTCTGGCCGGCTCTGTCCAACATTTGCAAAATCGGCTTCCTTTCGAATGTGAGAGTGAGATTTGCGGACTGCCGTATGTTGCACGGCCCATCAGTTCACCTGACTCGCAAAGTCCCGAACAGGCGTCTCGTAGGGAGTGCCAGGATACAGCAGCAGAGTGTGCGCCTGCCTGTAGCTATGGTTCGGCTTATGCCTACAGCCGCACTCCTCCACAACCAGATGCTCTTGCATTCCGTGTAGCGTGCTGACCCTCTGCAGGCGCGACCCGGACGGTACACAGGCTGACTCGGGGGCACGGCTGCAACAGGACACAACAGCTAACTGCCTTACAGTACGAGACCCATCATACGGAAAACTTGCGACGAAAAGCTTCCCACATCTTGCGATTTTCTGGGTTTGGGATCCGTAAGCCATTTTAAATTCAGCAGTTAAATACTTCACATACCATATTTTAAAAGTTTAGAAGTTTTGGAATGTTCTTGGGGGTAAAGAGCGGCCGACGCATAGGGCTGACAACCTTGCCGATTGTCTAGATAATGTGGAAGCCTCGACATCTCACAACCCTATGGGCCTCCACTGACTGTTACAGGGATACCTTTACTATTTTTATAAGTTTATTTATTTCGAATAAAGGAATTATTAAAAAATATTTCTAGGATTTTGAGAGTTCGGAAACTTTCTGGAAAAAAAACAAATTTTCCGAAATACGTCCGAATTTTGAAATCTCGGAAAATCTAAAACTCGTGAACTTTTAAAGAAATCTAAATTTCTCCCCCAAAAGTTAAAAATGTTAGTATAAATTTCGTGGGTATCAGTTACTTGTAAATTCTTCAAACTGACAAGGCCTATTTTCAGGTTCTGATGGATACAAGTTGGTATGATGTGTCAATATATTGTGACGCATAGACCCACTACTAGGCAAGATAAACACCTCCACGCGAAGACAGGCTCTCGGTAAACAGCCCGTTGCTGGGTAAACACGTTCGAACGAATACGCAACAATAGCGGGCATCCATTGCTACTACGCTATCCCGCGAGTCGTAGGAGGCGACGAAAAGGGAAGTCTCAAATCTGAGACAGTAAAATACAGTCCCGAGGCCCAAGGGACTCGGACCCGAGAAAGATTTAGTTGGCAAGGACCAGCAGCGTATACAGAAGACAGACCCGTCCTCTCGTCAGAGAGGGTGCCTCACAAAAACAAGAGCGTAACTGTCAAACAGTAATAAATATCTGGTCATGGGCCCCAGAGGGGGCTCGACACCAAGACTTACTGACCGTCAGTCGCAACGTGACTTTGACTTTTGACTGAGAGTTCATTTGGAAGTCAGAATATACGTAGTGCCAGTGGAATGTTCAGTCAGAAGAAGATGAAATGTGTAAAATAGTGAGTTGTCAAGAATTGGGTAAGAAGAGTCGTCCAGCCGTCGTAAATGGGAATTCAGGGAGTCAGCAGCAGAAAGCTGAAAGGAATTAGGCTGTGCCGAGAGGACTTAGTGTGTGAGCTGAAGACTGTACACGTGCTGTAGTTACAGTGATATTTGAAGTTACATTGATACTGATAAATCCGTTGCCAGGAAACGGATAGTGAAGACTAATGAAAGCACACTGAGAAGATTCAGTTTGGAGTGAGTTGTAGGGTGAGTGTGTGAGAATGTAGTGTCAGAGTGGGAGTGTTCTACTTTGTTGTAGTTACGACTTGTGAGTGTGTGAGAATGTAGTGTCAGAATGGGAGTGTTATACTTAGACGTAGTTAGGGAACAAGTCCTCCGGGAGGGACTTTAAGTGTGTGTCCCGTGTCGTAACTTTACGGCACGTAAAGGAGATCAGTGAGCCAAATTCCAGGACGTTTCCCGCCCAACAATAGTATCTAAAGCCTCTAATAGATGTGGGAAGCATTATAGACACCATCAAGCAAGTGGAGGCCGAACTCGTTTGCTCGGCGAGACTGATGTTACGCACCATTATCGGTAGGGTATAGAGACTGGTAGAATATCATAGAGGGAAGCACAATGGACCAATACTGGTCTAAGTGCATGGGAAAACCCACCCTCTCCAATAACTAACTAACTAACTGGACGTAGTTACGACTTGTGAGTGTGTGAGAATATAGTGACAGAGTGGGAGTGTTATACTGTGTTGTAGTTACGACGTGTGAGTGTGTGAGAATATAGTGTAAGAGTGGGAGTGTTATACTTAGTTGTAGTTACGACTTGTGAGTGTGTGAGAATGTAGTGTAAGAGTGGGAGTGTTATACTTAGTTGTAGTTACGACTTGTGAGAATGTAGTGTAAGAGTGGGAGTGTTATACTTAGTTGTAGTTACGACTTGTGAGTGTGTGAGAATGTAGTAACAGAGTGGGAGTGTTATACTTAGTTGTAGTTACGACTTGTGAGTGATCGATAAATCCAAATACCAAGCCGAATCCCGTCTATAATCACTAATACACGTGACAAAAAATACTCCGTGGCCTATAGTCCGCAAGCGAACTATACAGACCGAGCGACCGCCGCTTTACGGCGAAGTTAGTGACAACTTTAACGGATGGAGGGTGTCGCGCAACGGATCCCCACTGCCGTTAATCTCGGTTTTCTATACCGGAGCCGCTACTTCCTTGAAATATCTCATTAATTATCCTCACGAGGCTGAGTGAACCCCATTCTAGACACATTACTTCTCAGAAAATCTGGTAGCACCGGGAATCGCACCCGGAACCTCTGGATCTTTACCCGGGAACTGTGACCACTAGACAACAGAGACGGTCAGTACACGTGACAAAATGTTCTAAATTAACGCAGCCCAATTAAACCCGAAGATAGAAAATCTTAGGGAATGCAAATTTCTCTCACTTCGTCCAGGAACCAACGAACGGACCGGGGAAAGGGGGAAGTTACTTTGTGTAGACTTATACAAAAGAATAAAATGCACAAAATATGAAAATCCGTTAAGACTGATGTGGGGTGGGGATGTGAGCACCGATGACGAGCTAGTCTTGACCAATTGTAGAGAGGATCGAGCAACGCGACACTGGGTTGCACCGTAAAATATTCGTCAGCAACCTCGCTGCAGTTTCCCATGCTCTTCAGCTCTGTGCTGTTCCAACAAGTCATAATCTCCACATTCAACGCTCTCCTGAAGCCTTATGAACTTGCAACGTAAATAAAATAACTTCAGAAATGCGTTGTAGGACAACTGGATCCGGCAAGATTTTTCGAATTTGAAGAGATTCTGGTTGTTAAGCAATTACATATTAAAATTCGCTAACTACTTAACTTCGTAGTGTAGGGCCCGTATCAGAAATTTAAAGTTGATTATAGTCTTATGGATTTCTTGTGTAATTTGGAGAAAGCCAAAAGTTTTGCAGGGATTTGACCCCTGCTTCTGCTGTTTCCTTGCTTGACTCTTTCATCGATCCTAAAGACGGACGATATACAGGTTGATTCTAAATTATTGTCAGTGTTTTCGTATCCTATACATTTCAAACCGGAAAGAACAAAATGAAACTGGTCATAGAATATGAAAGTGTAACTCACAGTGTTCTATTACTTATAGAATGAATACTATAGAATGCTAAACAACTTCAATATGCTCGCCTTTCTATTTCATCAGCTGTTTTATTTTGTTGTTTCTGGTTTGAAAATTATAGGCCACGGAAAGCGCGACAATAATTTAGAATCACTTTGTATGTCCTCCGATATGTCAGGCTCTCTTCGAATTACACAGCGTTACAACCAAGAAGACCGTGTTATTCATACTTCCCGCGAAGAGAAAATCTAATCGAACAAGTTTTAGAGTTGCTCATCTCATCAAGAAATATCTCTCTTTTATGGAACCCGAAATTTCAATACCGTGTTCACAGAAGACCGCCACAAGACTTTTCCTGAATCCACTCAGTTCAATCAATATTGTGGCATGTACACCCGCTGCTTGGCAACAACCGCGGAAGGAGCAGCTATAACAACAGCCGTGTATACAATAACGCATACAACAACATCAACAACAACAACAGCAACAACAACGCATGTGTTAAATTAGAAATTATAAAGGTAGAATATCTTCTAGTTACATGAAATTCAGTGGCCGCACCATAGCTCAAGCGGTTAGTCGCTGGCTTCCCGCCGCGGCGGCCCGGGTTCGATACTGGCTGTGGTGAAGTGGGTTTTGCGGTGGACAAAGTGGCGCTGGGGCAGGTTTTCTCCAAATACTTCGGTTTCACCTACCAATCTTCATTCCACCAATTACTCCACAATCGCCCTTACCTATCATCTGGGGCTGGTAAAATAGGCCACAAGTGGCCGCAGTACAAGGGACTTAGTCCCACCCCACTAGCGATAAAAAAATAATACATCAAATTCATACCAACTTCCGTGGAAAACTCGTTAAATTGTTCAAGAATAGGTAGGGGAAGTCTCAGTGACATGGCAATAGTGTAAACCTAACTTCCTTCATAAAATAAAGAAAAATGGGGTAAAAAGCAAATGTTACTTGGGTCTCGCTTTGTCCCAGTCGATACCGACACGCTTGTGAAGTGCGTTCAGAATTCTCTCCTGACAATGAAATAGTCGAGACAATTCATTCTTTTGTTTTTACAATACGCGTGTTTAAAGAATCCACTCAGGTCTCATGCATACAGAAGGTTTGGAAAGGACGATTTTTTTTGGTGTTATTTTAACTATGTCTGAACAGATCAATGATCCTAATGAGATAATTAGTTTTAAGCATAAAGAGGAATGCCAAAGTTTAAAAATACGCATTAATTATGTGTCAAGGAACCTATACCAAGAAAATTCACATAGACCGTTTAGTGTTCGAGGCATTTCTTTGAACTTGACCACGATTAAAAATTATTTACAAGCCTGAGAAGAATTTAGTAGAATGCTAGGAGAATGGTGCCTAGTTCTCATGAATTTAGTCTCATAACTGGACAAACTGTGAATTCCTAACACAAAATATAGTGCGATAGTGAGACCGTTCCCATGCCCATGAATATGAATGTCACTGTCTTGTTAGATGTGACTTCGTGATATCTGATAGAAAGTTGCTACCGTTTCGGAGGAACCTGCTGCTTCCATTTTCAGGACAAAAAAGGCTAGCTGAAGACAGAGGCAGCGAATTTCTCCAAGACTTCGGCAACTCTCTACCAGACCACACGAGGTAACACACTAGAAGACATTATCTTAAACAAAAGAGAGTGATTTATATTTGTTACCTATTATTCAAGGTGAGAACCAAGTGAGATTGAATGCTGTTTTAGAAAGGCGGCATTAGGGCACATATGGTATTTGTAGGATCTGCGGTTCTCACTTCAATGGTTACAAAGTTTTCTGTTTTCTGAGATATAACGTCATATAAAAGAAAATGTCGAAATCCCTGTGCATAA